>NC_043006.1:55891526-55904026 GCF_006345805.1 Octopus sinensis
TTATGTTAAGGAAAATATACAAGACTGCCACATCGTTATTAATGATGTGACCGGCTATTATTAATGTCACATCATAATTAATTAGAAATAGGCAAATAGGGGTCCAAAACCCTGTTCATAAAAACAAATATACGCATAATGGATAGGAAAAACTATGGAATATGAAGATTAAATAAACCTGTGCTGGGGATATATTAGAAAAGATAAATTAAGGATAATATAATCAAATATTGAATAGACATTATAAGGAAAAAATATTATACCAGTAAATCGAGTATCTGTACTATAATTAGATATATAGGCGCAGCGTGGCTCTGTGGTAAGAAGCTTCCTTACCGACCACATGTTTCTGCGCTCAGTCCCACAGCGTGTTACCTGGGGCAAGTGTCTTCTATTATTGTGTGGGCCCACCAAACCCTTGTGAATGGATTTGTTAGACGGAAACTGAAAGAAGCCCGTCATATATGTATATATATATATATGTGTGTGTGTGTGTGTGTGTGTGTGTGTGTGTAGTTGTGTGTATGTCTGTGTTTGTTTCCCCACCATCGCTTGACAGCCGATGTTGGTGTGTTTCTGTCACCGTAACTTAGCGGTTCGGCAAAAGAAACCGATAGAATAAGCACAAAGCTTACAACGAATAAGTCGTGGGGTCGATTTGAGATCTAGTCCTTTTCATTTGCAAAATGAGCCCTTTTAATTTTGCCCAGATTGCTTTCAATTTTGGTGTGTCGATGCAGCTCTGAATTTTGATTACGATCAACTAATTATTTCATCTCGTAATTTAAAGAATCTGATGTTATTTGGAATTAAATTTGGGAAATTTGGGTAAGTTTAGCCAACCAACAGACAGCATGGCATTAGCAGCTTGTTACCATGACAACCGCATGCTGCGTTGTGGTTCACTATTTTCTGTGCAACTGTTGTCTATTTTGATTTTTCACACACAAGCTTCTTTTCACCCGCGTGTTTTGTTTTAATTTTACTGTATGTTAGTATATTACATACTAGCAGTATGGCTCGGCGTTGCTCGGGTTTGTTTTCTTTTCGACCCTATAGAATTGGAAATTTTGGAAAGTAAAAATTTTGCATTATGTAGCTTATTTTTCTCTTTAACTGAACATTTTTCTGGTTGAAATACACCGAAAAATGGCGACACAGCAGTCAAAAAATTGTAAAAAATAGGTATTTTCATAGAAAAAAGTATCTTATTGATGCTAATAATTTTTTATCTTAACATGGTCTGATTTGAATTTTTTCTTCTACGGAAGGAAGAGCAAGCCTTCTCCTATCATACTCTCAATTTTGGTCAACTTGCGCCGCAGGGTCTCGGAGGAGATAGTGTTAGTTGAAGGCTACCAAACCTGCCATACACACACAGACAACTTCAGCTTTATATATAAAGCTTTATGTGTGTTAGTAATTTTTTGTGCTTTTTCTGTGTGTTAGTATTTTTACATATTTTTCATTTCATAATTTTTGGGGGACTCATTGACTCAGATAGCTGGGTTCATGATTTCACTAGGTTAATTCTGTTCATAAAAATCTAAATTAGGAGTATTTCTTAAACCGTTAGCTTCACAGTTCAACAGCTTAACTGAAATTTAGCCCATGTAACAGGAACTGAGAGGGGTATCGTGGAACAGAGAAACTGTGGGTGATACAGATAATTTAACATTATTTTTGAATTCTGCATGCAAAAACGTTTAAGGTACAGGTATTCTTTATTATGGGGCAAATTTGTTGTTGACCAGTATTATTCTTATCGTAGTTTACAAATCCAAGCATGGAAACGTAACTCAACTTTGGAGTTTTGGAGACAGACATGAATGCATAAATGTACATATAAACTTATATATGAATACATACATCCACATGCTCTTGTATATTAATGATGTACACAAAAACACGACTGAAATACGCATAAAGTAAACAAATGCAGAAAAATATATTAGTATAACAAATTAAAAAATAATAAAAACATAAAACAATGAAGAGACAAAAGAAACAGTAAGATTATACATGTTGATTTTATTAGGTATTTCTGTTTATCTAGAAACCTACAATGAACAGGTCATGTCACAGACGCTAAACTACAAATTTCACAGGGTACAATCTTAAAGTTGACACCGCTTCGCTAACCGTAGAAAATTTATCTCAATATTGGCTAAAAATACAGTTTTTCCGATCTTTAAACCTCTGTAACCCTTTCCTCCAATTTCTTTCTTCATAGCATCATACCTTCATAGCAATGTGACTGGAAGACTACATTATTATACCCGTTTTTCAGATTTTTTACTTCGTTTCAAAAGATGCGTATTTCGCGAATGAAAATACTAGATACTCGATTTGTTCGACTAAAGGCGGTGCTCTAGCATGACCGCAGTCAAATGACTGAAGCAAGTAAAAGAATAAAAAATAAAACGTGCAACCAAAATGAGCCAGCCTATCCATTAGTATATTAGTAATTAAAATGATATAATACAAGTAACAATAGCGTAAATGAATAAATAATAAATATATAATAAATAATAATAGTGTTGATATACCAATATTAATATATTAAAATATGAATAATAAAGATACAGAAAGACACCGTAAGGGCCTGATACACGAACAGGATAAAATTGGTAGTAACAGAATTGAAAACCTTGACCATCCTGGAAAAAACAACGATTAATGTGTTTATCAAATAAACCAAGAAGCGTAGAATAGTAACACGGCCTGGATTTCAGCAACAAATTCCTCCTTTGGTCAGTAGGGTCAAAAGTCAGTTTTTGAACTATTTTTTGAACAGCAACTATCATGCAGTTAAAGAAAGGAACTAAAGTGTTAGCTTTCAGTTGGAACAATTTTCCATTCGAAAGAAACGGAAAGAATAGAAGTTAAATATGCCCAGAAGAGGCCATTGTTTATAACAACATAACGCACTTTAAAGTGTAAGTATGGACACTAATAAATGGCCGAAAAGTAACGCAGGCAAAAAAAAAAAAGGAACTTATTAACTTGGCTGCGCTATGATTAAGAAATGAAATCATTCTATGTCTATTCTCTGTTTTCTTTTAAACTATTATTTCGGATCTAGTCGGTTTGGCTGTCAGCATTAATTCTTTTCAAACAGATTTCATATTCAGTGTAGTGATACACCTTTATAGGCTAATAAATGATGTGAAAATCATTTTCGCGATAAATCAATAAGTAAAAAAATTATTAGCAATTAAAGTTTGAAAATTTTAGTAACTTTAGCCAATCGTAAGCCACAGACACATTCATACCTGTTTCCATCATAAAAAGCGGAGCATGAGAACTTTTTTGTCTGCGAGAAAGCATCTGTTGACAAATATATTGAAACCACTTGTTTTATCTATCTGTTGACAATTGAGCGTGTGAATTTATGGTCAATGTTTGTTCTTAGAAAATATTTAATTTGTAACGTGTTGTTCATCGTATTTGCATTAAATGCATAACGAATGCTTAAAACTACATGTTTACTCGTTTCTTTTTGTCATTGATGCGGTTGTGAGGTGTGCTGAAAATAACAGCTAAATAGTTTTGTGGATAGATCTTTTAAGTTCGAGCTATCGCATTAAATGCATATTGAAAGCTTCAAACTACAATACGTAGTTGACAACACGTGCTATTTTCAGGATGCTGACAACAAAATGTGCAGTCACGCGCAGAATGACAGCTTCCAAATCCTGTTTCCTGACTGGCTGAAAATGATCAAACATTACCACATAAACACACGAATGATTCAGAATCATCAACAGATAATAGCAGGAAACTGGTGCCCGCTTCGATAACATATCCCCACAAAAAAACCTTCTTTATGAAGAAGGAGTTTTTTTTAATACATGCCTCTCTCTCTCTCTCTCTCTCTCTCTCTCTCTCTCTCTCTCTCTCTATATCTTATATATATATATATATATATATATATATATATATATATATATATATATATATATATATATATATACATACATACATATATATACATATACATATATATATATATATATATATATATATATATATATATATATATATATATGTATGTATATATATGTACACGTACACACATTATATATATATATACATGCATATATATATACATATATATATTCATACACACACACACACACACACACACACACACACACACACACACACACACACACACATATATATATATATTGATAAAAATGGTAAGACAACAAAAGAATGAAAGAGACCTCGATATTGTGTAAATAGAGGAATTTATCTGTAAACGTAATACATGACAATTTTTCGGTAGCCATGATAAAACTCCGAGTTTCGGATGCCGAGGTGGAAATCCACGCCGCCATCTCTTCAGTTATCCGGCCATCGGTAAAATACTATGGAAAATGACCGTTATACAAAGGGAAATTACTGTCCCTTTGTATTTTTCCTCTTTGCCTGTGTGAGTTGAGAGTATTGCTGTCTGGGAGATATCTTATGGTAATAGAATAGTATTTAACTGCTATTTCGGTATGTGGAGAAGCAATTTTGCCAAGCCCTAATTATAATTATAATACTTTTGTATATATACATACATTTTCATGTATGTATGTATGCATATATATATGTATGTATGTATGTATGTATGTATGTATGTATGCATGTATGTATGTATGCATGTAATGTATGCTTGTATGGTTAAAGAACCTTTTGTTTTTAAGTTATTAACTATAATAAAAAAAATATTTAACGAACAGAATGTCACCAACTGTTGGGGAAATAATTTTCATATAGTATTTTGTGAGTAAGCATTTTCCTTCCACTTTTCCAGCACACGTGCTCATGGCTAACGCGTATAGTGGAAGTCAGCCCAAAACATGTGTGTTTGAAATGTTAAAAAAACGAAAGCGCTTACTCACAAAATATACACTGCGCGAAATCTCATTCCCTAAAAGCTGGTGACATCTTGTTCTCTAAACAATATCTTTAAATAGTTAAGTTTTTAAAGTCTTTCCTTACATATTTTGATTGTATCAAGTATTTTGCACAAAATCTTTTAAATACAACCCCACACTCATATGCACACATTCATGCATTCACACACCTTCCCACACCCACACATACATACACACATATACACACATACACACTGACATAGACAGACAAACAGGCATATACACACAATCACAAACATTAGGGTAAGTCAATATATATGTGTGTGTGTGTGTGTGTGTGTGTGTGTGTGTGTGTCTGTATGTATGTATGAATATATATATGTATATATGCATGTATATATATATATATATATATATATATATATATACATGAATGTATATATTTATATACATATGTGTATGTTTATATATATATATATATATATTTATATAAATACACACACACACATGTATATATATATATATAATGTGTGTGTATATATATATATATATATATATATGTATATATATATATATATATATATATATATATATATATATATATATATATATATATACATATATATATATCCGCACTTTCGCCAAAACTTTCTTTAGGTTGCCGAATTGCTTTTAACGCACGCGTGCTAAAACGTGGTACTTTTGAGTGAACGTAGCCAAGGTTTGACATTGATCGCTCCAGTTTTCTTTCTTGTGCTACAAAGTAAAGATGGCCGGACAAGTGTGAATCACAATGAGGGGGCAGGATGCTCATCTTCCTCCATGAATGATGTGAAGTTTAAGTATGCTCAAGAGATAGTTTTGGCGAACTGATGAGTGATCATCCATGGGGTGGCATGTTCTCTGCAAATCACTCATAGCTCTGCATACAAAATCATCCATGACAAGTTTCCCTTCCGTAAAGTCTGTGCTAGATAGTAGTCGAAAGAGCTTACCGAAGCGCATATGCACAATTGTATGAAAATCTTTCAACAATTAATCGACCGCCTCAGCGATGAAAGCGAAGCCGCTTTTTGGAGAAAGTGATTACAGGAGATGAGACCTGGATCCATCACATCTAACCAGAAACCAAAAGGCAGAATACGGAATGGATACACACAGAATCCCAAGCAATAAAGAAATTCAAGAGTTAATCTTCCGCAGAAAATGTAATGCTAACTGTTTAGGGGGATGCAAAAGGGCTTATACTGATACATCAACTGGGAAAGGAGCCTACAATCACCAATGAAATGCTAGCTAACAAGCTAAAACCAGTAATTCACACCAAATGCCAAGGTCTATTGCCAAGTCAATTGTAATTGTTGAACCTCAATGCACGCCCACATACGGCTGTTCACACCAATGAAATCATTGAAAATTTGTTTCAAGTTGCTGAAGCACCCCGCATGCAGTCCAAATCTCGCCCCTTCTGACAATCACCTCTTTGGATCACCCAAATATTATTTACGAGGTCGTCGAGTTGCTATGGATGAAGAAGTGCAGGAAGCGATGCTTATATGGCTGTGCGTCCAGCCGAAAAACAACTTCTTCGATAGGAAAAACAAGCTTCTGGATCGCTGGAAGAAGTGGATCGGAAATCAAAGAGGCTATGTCGAAGAATGATATAACGTTTAACTTACCCTTGTATATATATAACAGAGGTAGCCGTGAATATTCAACGTTACTTTTGAAAGCAGTAAAACGGCTGGAAGTTTATAAAGAACCATGGAATACATTTATTTTGAAATTGTGTTACATTTACATTTAATTTTTCAGAAGACGTATAGGTCACATAAGAAGCATTGAATTTGCATTCTTAGGAGACAACATCTTTAAAACCTATAGTCTTGTTAGACACTTTCACGTCTTCTAATGTGAGAGTTGTTATATATTATTTTTTCAATTTACGTCAAAAAGTAAATTTTGATTATGGAACGAAATCTAAATCATAAGCTATCTATAATGCTATTCTGTCACTATGCATCTACGTTAGTAAAGCTTTAATAAATCTCAATACGCTGTGTTATATCTTTATTTTAATACAAGAGAAAAATTCATATGGGTGAATGAAGTATGGTAGCTGCCCATTTGACTAATGGATTCTCAAAAACCATATTAGTAATATAGGCACATGCATATGTGTTTAGGTGTTTGATTAAAAATTTGGCAAGTAACCATATGGTTCTGGGTTTGGTTCCACTGCGTAGCACATTGGGAAAGTCTCTTCTACGGTAGGTTCGAGTTGGTTTATGCATTGAGTAAAATTTATTAGACAGGAGCAGTATGGAAATCTATGTGTGTGTGTGTGTGTGTGTGTGTGTGCGCGCGCATATTTTGCGTGTGTGTGTGTATATATATATATATATATATTTATATGGGATAGGCGCAGGAGTGGTTGTGTAGTTAGAAGCTTGCTTCCCAACCACACGGTTCCGGGTTCAGTCACACTGCATGGCACCTTCGGCAAGTGTCTTCTACTAAAGCCTCAGGTCGACCAAAACCTTGTGAGTAAATATGGTATACGAAAACTGAGAGAAGCCCGTCGTATATATATATATATATATATATATATATATATATATATATTTATGTATTTGACAACCAGTGTTGGTGTGCTTACAGCCCCGTAACTTACCGGTTCGCAAAGAGACTAATAGACTAAGTAATAGGCTTACAAAGAAGAAGTCCTGGCGTCGATGTTTTTCGACTAAAAGGCGGTGATCCAGTATGGTCGCAGTCAAATGACTGAAACAAGTAAAAGAGTATATACGTGGTCTGATCAACAAGTATTCGGACTGTAGCTATAATAACGAAGCTAACGCGTACAGAGTAAAGCCGCTTGGCACAGATTGATCTGAAACACTGCTGTGCATTTCGCACTAGGTTTAAACGTTCTAGCCTACTTCCTCTTTTTACAGCAGTGTTTGGAATGAACGTGTGTAGCGAGTGATCGTCGTATTGACCATAACAGAAAGTTGAGCAAAGATCTGCATCAAATTTTGCCAAAAGCTTGGCGATACATGCTCAGAAGCCTTCGTAAAGTTACAAAAAGTTTTCCTCTTTCTCAACACAATGAAGGAGATCTTGTGCGGCTGAAACCCGAGTGTCTTCTTGGTCAGCTGAAAGCAGTTTTGTCACAAAGTTGGCAGACACGCGTCTCTTACTCAAATCTTCAGTGATAGTAGACTAAACTGACCCATAACTAATCTGCACATCCTCTGATAACTCACGGTTGGTGATTTGACGATTTCCCTTCACAGCTACACGTATATCTGCGATGTTTTTCTCAGATTTACTGGTTGCGGGTCTCCCAAAACGTTCGACAATATCGACATCTTTTCGGCCATCTTGGAAACGTCTGAAACACTCGTACACATATGTGCGGCTCATACACTCCTCTCCATGCACTTTCTACAACTTTGCGTAGGCCTCTGAGCAGTTATCATGACAACTTTTTTTTGTAATAGTCAATGCGACGATAACACGCTACACACCTTCCTTCCAAGCACTGCTGTAAACAGTGGAAGTGAGCTAGAGCGTTAAAACTTAATGCACAAGGACAGCAGAGATTAAGTTTAATCTCTACAAAGCGGCTTTACTCTGCGTGCTTTAGCTTCATTACTCTGGGAACAGTCCAGATACTTTTTGATCAGATCTCGTACATATATATAATAATCATAATAAATAGCTAGATAGATGTATATGTGTGAGCGTGTGTGTATTGTGTGTGTGTGCGTGAGCGTGTATCATAGATAGCTAGATGTACATGTGTGTGTGTGTGTGTGTGTGCGCGTGTGTGTGCGTGCGCGTGCCTATTTATGTTTGCGTTGCCGATACGTTAACATGGCTACAATCGAATAAACGGTAAAAGACTAAATGAATAAAAGCACGTACACTATAATTTAATCTATGCGTTTTATTATAATAGCAATAATTGTCTTATGATATTTACAAATATGCTTGAGATGACTGCGTCTTCTGTTTGTATTTACACACAGATACGAACACACACACACACACACACATATATATACTCTTTACTCTTTTACTCATTTGACTGCGGCCATGCTGGAGCACCGCCTTTAATGGAGCAACTCGGCCCCGGGACTTATTCTTTTGTAAGCCTGGTACTTATTCTATCGGTCTCTTTTGCCGAACCGCTAAGTAACGGGGACATAAACACACCAGCATCGGTTGTCAAGCAATGCTAGAGGGACAAACACAGATACACAAACACACACACACACACACACATATATATATATATATATATATATATATATACGGCAGGCTTCTTTCAGTTTCCGTCTACCAAATCCACTCACAAGGCTTTGGTCGGCCCGAGGCTATAGTAGATGACACTTGCCCAAGGTGCCACGCAGTGGGACTGAACCCGGAACCATGTGGTTGGTAAACAAGCTACTTACCACACAGCCACTCCTGCGCTTATATATATATATATATATATATATATATATATATATATATATATATATATATATATATATATATATATATATATATATATATATATATATATATATATATATATATAAAGAATAAAAAGTTTTGAATGGTATAACAATGCACTATAACACAAACAATGGGCTACATATCTGTTGTAATTTAGACACCCATAGTCTGATATGATATTTCGAAATAAAATTCCTTCTTCAGATATTCTTAGATGGAGTTGCTGCTATAATCGGTCTTCCGGCGGCTTGTCTTTTTATTTATATTTTTGGAAGCGTCTCAGCAGTGGTCTCACGAAGCTCCTTCCGGAATTCCTCATGAGATGTGCGTGAGGTCGGCCATGTCTCAATCTCGTGAGTGCCGGTACATCCGTAGCGCTGCTTCTAAGTTACGTATTATACGTGCAGATTCCTTTTCCCCCCTTCCTTTTTTTCTCTTCTCTTTTTGTAATAAACTACAGATGAGCATATTATCAAAAATGAACCTACACACATCCAGATGTAACTAAATAATATATTGATTACCAACCGCCAGCCTGTTGTTAATTTGGAGCCCTAGTCAGTGCATGAGTATAGCTTCCTGAATTCTTAAATTACCGGAGTTTCTTTCATTGGCCTCAGTTGTGACTGTTATGCTTTTTTCGGTGTTCCAGCATCTGTCTAGATGTTTTCTGAAGGAGGAAGCTCTCGTGTTCAGATGTTCATTGATGTAGACGTGTAACGGTCTTGTTGTGCTACCCACATAGAACTTGTTGCATTTGTTATATTGTATTCTATACAAAACTTTTACCCGTTGGTATAAATCTGTATCACGGATGGGACAGTTTGTTAGTGTACATTGATTGTTGTCCCTTGTTCGTTTCTTAGCGAGGTGTCCCCTCAGAGATAGGCCGGAGTGGGCTAGTCGTATGTCTATCCCTGTGTGATTACTGTTATTCAATAGATCTTAGCATTTTCTTCCTTTCTTGTAGCGAAAGATACCATTCAAAACACTTCAAACAAATACTGAGAGAGAGAAGAGAGAGAGAGAGAGAGAGAGAGAGAGAGAGAGAGAGAGAGAGAGAGAGACGAAATTAACTGAGGGTGCAGCGAAGTTACAAACTTCGATCTGTTTTGATATTTTCTTTCGTACTTCTCTGTATTTGTGCTTAAATCACTTTGCCATTTCCGCCCTCTTTCCTTTGCACGTTTACTTTATCTATCACGTTTATTCAACCTCTTATTTCTTAGAATCCTGTCTTACTTTCTCCACTTTCTTTCTTTCTTTCTCTCTCTCTCTCTCTCTCTCACTCTATTTCTGTCGACAAATACCGTACTCTTGACGTAGAATAGGAATATCCACTTTAGCTACTGACCGGAATATTGGTAACTTGAGACTCATTAAGGAAAGTAGACCAGAAATCAACAGCAGGACTGAAATGAGTGGTGAAAATTGTCCCCTTTTTAAAATCATCTCATCAAATTACATTTTCTAATCTTTCCTACTTATATCTCGTAGGCATTTACCACACCACTACAAAACCTTACAACACCTAACAACTTAGTAAAAGCTATCCATTATAAACGTAATTAGAAATGCATCCCGGTGTTACCAGGGTATGACCTACAGGCACATTGTATTATTTGTTCCTTTCTTATGGGCAGATGGCTCAGTGGTTAGAGCGTCGAGCTTACGATCGTGAGGTTGTGAGCTCGAATCCCGGACCGGGCTGCGTGTTTTGTTCTCGAGCAAGGCACTTTATTTCACGTTGCTCCAGTTCACTCAGCTGTAGAAATGAGTTGCGACGTCACTGGTGCCAAGCTGTATCGACCTTTGTCTTTCCCTTGGATAACACTGGTGGCGTGGAGAGGGGATGCTGGTATGCATGGGCGACTGCTAGCCTTCCATAAACAACCTTGCCCGGACTTGTGTCTAGGAGGGTAACTTTCTAGGTGCAATCCCATGGTCATTCATGACCGAAGGGGGTCTTTACCCTTATGGGCAGAATCATCACAGCTGATGTATAATGAAATGGATTACTGGCGTAATGGAAGTTATTGTTTGTTTAAAAGTCAAGTAGGGAGGGTACAATTTGCATGGGTATGCATGAAAATGCTTTCTGTTCTTAAGAAGGATGAATGATCACAAACTATGGATTGTTTCATCGTATAAAAGGGGTTTAATACGATTTTACCCAGAAACCACATTTTCAAAATTGATATATACATGAGCATGCATACGTACAGTATACAGTAATCCTTCGGCTATCGCGGGTATTACGTTCCCCAAATCCCCGCAATAGCGGAAAATCCGCGAAGTAGTAACAGTATTGTACTGTATAGTTTCTTTTTTATCGTTTATATAATTTGTATATATCTATTTTTTAATTTTTATATGTTTTTGTAATGTTTTTACGATTTTTTTCATCCATGTAGAAAAATACAGATATTACGAATTTGGGAAATATATTTAAGAATCTGGGAATTATATTATATAATAGCCCAACCCACGTAGTCGCTCCATTATCGGTTCTTATTGATATCCAATTCGCCTGTAATCAAACTAGATGTTAGTTCAACATGTATACAAAGTTTGTTAAAGATTAGTTCCCTGGTTTAGGCAGCAAGATGGTAACAGACAGACGAATAGATAGACAGACAGAAATTGCCATTTATATATAAAGATTATTCTCTTCCTCTTAACATGCAAACGAATCATACGTCTAAGACACTGCCCAGTGACCTTTCCCAGCACTCCAATAAATACTCGCACTAACTTCTAGTTAAACTTTATTTATTTACTATATTTTTTATATTAAAAAGTAAATATCTTAATAACAATAAACGTCGCCCTTTTCAAGCCTAGCCAGGCTCATGGGCCCGGTTCCCCGGTTTCTGTGGCGTATGTGTTCCTCCCAGCTGGACGGGGCGCCAGTTCATCGCAGCATTACTCAAGAAACAGGAATAGAGAGTGAGAGAAAGTTAGGGCGAAAGAGTACAACATGATCGCCCCCCCCCTGCCGAAGTCTCGTGGAGCATTTAATTGTCTTCGCTCAATAAACACACACAACGCCCGGTCTGGGAATCGAAACCGTGCTCTTCCGACCGATGGGCCATTGCACCTCCTAAATATCTT
>NC_043006.1:55909026-55936526 GCF_006345805.1 Octopus sinensis
ATGATGATACTAAGTTTTAAATCTTATACAGATGAAATTGTTGTTACACATAAAGGCGTAATCTTCACGTAACATAGATCACATCTATGATCAGAGACTTTGAAACGACCTTTATCAGCTCCAAGCTACAGTCACTACACATATCAAGAAAATAATGCAGTACTGAAACCTCCCTTCTTCTTTTTCTACCATTGTACTTTTCGGGTTTTTGGTAGGAGAATAGAAAAGTTACTTTATGTTGCCCCACTTCAGATATTATTTTGCAAGATATAATTTTTCGGCTACATATACACCAGCTTATCACACCTGTGTCGGTATTTAGAACCTAATGAACTGGAATGAATACTGGTGATACATTTGTCCAACGTGTTAGCAATTCTGGCATTCTGTCACCCTGGACTGGTATTTTATTTTAGTGACACCAAAGCGAAGTTGTCGTCGTCGGAATTTGAACTCAGAACGTAAAGTAGTCGGAGCAAATAACGCAAGGTATTTTCCCGATGCTCTAATGATACTACACATTGATAACAATTTTCACGCTAGAGTTCCCAATAGATGATGTTCTCTTATGACACATCGTTCAAAAGGAACATCTAATAATCTTCATTATTTACATTATTTACATTTGACGGATATTTGTCCTCATCTTGTTTGTTGTTAACACAAAGTTTCGGTTGATATACCCTCCAGCCTTCATCAGGTGTCTTGGGAAAATTTCGAACCTGGGTTCTTATTCCTAAGATATTTTTCGATGTTTATTATTATTATTATTATTATTATTATTATTATTATTATTATTATTATTATTATTATTATTATTATTATTGAGTGAGAGAGCAGTGCATGCCATCAAAGTGACACTGGGGTACAAATATACGAAGCCCAGTATACCCATCATGACTACCCGTCTGATAAGGGTACACTAGGCACATGCATCACAACCATATGTGCGCGACATGGTGATCTCATATCAAAATAAACAGCACATGACATTGCAGGTGTGGCCCAGTTAGAATTTTTTCTTCAGGTCGAGTAACCCATCCCACTCGAAAGGTCCCTGAATAAGGGTTGTTTAAGGATGTTGAACGAAACACCCATGTTTCCAGAGGTGAATTATTCAAACCCCAAAGAATCCCTCTCAACACACGGCTATGATGCTCCCCCACTACTTCTGCTCGTGATCAGAGATGCACATATTGCTAGCCACTAAAGGGTATGCTCAACTGGTTAAAGTCAAACAACTGACAAGCAGATCTGTGGTATTGAGCAGAATATTTGCTGTAGCCCATCTTTTATACCAAGACAAAACTATGTACATGATAACACTTCCAATCAGTTAAGATCAGAAGCCATGAGAGCCACTGCCTGGTACTGCATCAGGGCATTTATTATTATTATTATTATTATTATTATTATTATTATTATTATTATTATTATTATTATTATTATTATTCAGTAGTTTTATTTTTATAGCGTGCTTTCACTTCACTACCGAGCGCAGATTATTATTATTATTATTATTATTATTATTATTATTATTATTATTATTATTATTATTATTATTATTATTATTATTGTTATTATTATTATTATTATTATTATTATTATTATTATTATTATTATTATTATTATTATTATTATTATTATTATTATTATTCAGGTCACTGCCTGGAATCGGACACGGAATCTTGGGGGCTAAGTAGCCCGCGCTCTTAACCACTACGCCATATGCCCGTCAAATGTAAATAATGTAAATAATGTACATAATTCCTCATCTCTTAAATATAGAACTGTATTATCTAATAAACTTATATCTTTTGATAATATCATAACGTCCACCGTCGTTGTGCTGCAAGGTGCCCTATCCGGACCTCTCCTCTTTGCTTTAGTCATTGTTGATCACGTTGCGGTTCAGCTGTCTACAGGAGACGACCTTTGCGATGTTATTCTAACTTTGTTGCTTTTTGGACTCGGGATAAACTTACCCAAATCAGACGTTGTAAATGGAAGTTCTGAGAAAGTTAAATTGTTGACTCTTTTCAGCTCACTGATTTTTGGAAAGCATCCAAGAATACCTAGGAATCAAACGAAAGCTATTGGCGACGACGATGACTACAGGTTATGCTTTACTGCTTAATATCCAACCTTTTTTCTGTCGAAGAACTACCTAACTTTTCCTAAACTCCTTTTTTCGCTTCGCAGTGCACTACACTCTCACCATTCAGGTCACTTCGACAAATTTGACGTCACCATTCATTTGTGTGCAAAAGTCACTTACAACGCCTTTCGATGACACTGGCTGACATGAACTTAAAATTTCTGATTTTCAATGGTTTCTCTCTCCCTCCGTCTTTCTCCATCGCCTTCAGTCGAGCAATCGTCCGCGAGATGCTTTGTAATACATCCGAGCGTAATGCGGACTCTTAGTACAAGATGGCATGAACTGACCGGGTCGCGATGACCTAACTGATCTGCATTAAATCAACTCGACTTGGACAATAGCAAATGTAGTTTCATGAGCAGTCAACTTTTGACACGCACCGTCTCAATATCCTCCAGAGTACCTCGCAAACAGAGAGTGGCGTTGTATGTGAGTGGATATTTTAGATTTTGGGTGTATCACAGTTGCTTGCCTAGCGCTCAGTCTTCGAGATTCTGAGCTGTATGAATACTCTGTTGAGTTACTGTAAAGGAATTCGGACTGCATCCCTCTTATCATATTACAATGTCACACAACACTGAAAGTTAAAAGGTATTTCGACGCTACCGGTTTCCCGTTCAACTGGAGCATGTTGGCCTCAATTGCAACAAGCGTAGGCTACCGAGCAGGATAACCCTTTTCGCTTTTAGACGCCATATGTTGTAAAAGGTATTTCGACGCTACCGGTTTCCCGTTCAACTGGAGCATGTTGGCCTCAATTGCAACAAGCGTAGGCTACCGAGCAGGATAACCCTTTTCGCTTTTAGACGCCATATGTTGTGAGTACAAATCGCTGATCTAATATACAGGGTATGTTGAATTACTTTCTAGGGCGCTAATTTTCACCTGGGGCATAAAATCGGGAGCTGCTGCGTACAACAGAAAAGAGCAGAAGTTTACTAAACACCAGTCATTATCAGACAGATTCCTTTTCGCAACAGTCACCGCTGGAACGCCGGTTTCTTCGACTCCCATTTTGCTGCTCTCCTCCGTTACGTGAGTTAGCGTGGCTGATGCAAAAACTGCTGACTGTTCATCATGACAATGATTTCACAGTTTTGTCCACAGAGTACTGTCCACTCGATGAAGATGAAATAATCTATTCGACAGAGGGTGCTGAGAATGATTCTTAATATTTCTGTGTCTACAAAAGGCGTAGGGGTGGCTGTTTGGTAAGTAGCTTGCTAACCAACCACATGGTTCCGGGTTCAGTCCTACTGCGTGGCATCTTGGGCAAGTGTCTTCTGCTATAGCCCCGGGCCGACCAATGTCTTGTGAGTGGATTTGGTAGACGGAAACTGAAAGAAGCCTGTCGTATATATGTATATATATATAAGTGTGTGTGAATATGTTTGTGTGTCTGTGTTTGTTCCCCTAGCATTGCTTGACAACCGATGCGGGTGTGTTTACGTCCCCGTCACTTAGCGGTTCGGCAAAAGAGACCGATAGAATAAGTACTGGGCTTACAAAGAATAAGTCCAGGGGTCGATTTGCTGGACTAAAGGCGGTGCTCCAGCATGGCCGCAGTCAAATGACTGAAACAAGTAAAAAGAGTAAAAAGATTAAAAGAGTACATATATTAGACAATATCCTATCAAACATATTTCATAAACTAAAGCAGCACCCAAGGAGTAGGCTCCTCTTTCAGATTCAGAAATACCTCGGCCCTGAACAGTTACTGATTATGCTTTTTCTGCAAACTTTGACTACGGATGTTTCACTGAATATGAATTAAAAAATATATTTAAAACAAACGCAGCTATGATTTTAATGATCAGTACAGTGTATCCATGAATATACGAGTCAGTGGGGGATCTATGTACATTATATGTTGGGAAAACATCTGTTTATTTTCAATTCTCTGCCAAACTTTTCTACGCCATATTAGATTCCGTGTTAATGTAAACGTTTTCTAAACAAAACACCTAAACTTCATCCTCTCCTCCTCTCCTCTCCCTCCTTCCCTTCTCATTTTCTCTAGCCTGCCTCTCTCGCTCTCTGTCTATCTGTCTATCTATCTATCTATCTATCTATCTATCTATCTATCTATCTATCTATCTATCTATCTATCTATCTATCTATCTATCTATCAATCTATCTATCTATCTATCTATCTATCTACCTATCTATCTATCTATCTATCTATCTATCTATCTATCTATCTATCTATCTATCTATCTATCTATCTATCTATCTCACGGAAACTAACACTTTACGCCAAAGTATGTCGAAAGATATTGACCCAGTTTCATAATCGACAGTGAATAAATACCACCGAAAACGATCTCATGCGTTGAGTGAGTGCATGTACACATATGTTCATATATACTCGAGTATGTAATTCCATAAATATGTACGTCTATCTGTTTGTCTGTCTGTCTTTCTCTATCTATCTATCTATCTATCTATCTATCTATCTATCTATCTATCTATCTATCTATCTATCTATTTGTCTGTCAGTCTGTATGTATGTGTGTCTGTATGTGTGTGCGTCTGATGTGTGTGTGTGTCTGTATGTGTGTGTGTCTGTATGTGTGTGTGTCTGTATGTGTGTGTGTGTGTCAGTATGTGTGTGTGTGTCAGTATGTGTGTGTATGTGTGTATGTGCGCATTTGTGTGCACATGCGCGTGCTTGCGTGTGTCTCTGTGTATTTGTGTATGTGTGTATGTGTATATATATATGTGTATGTGAAAGAGAGCGAGAGAGAGAGAGGATGATAGAAGATTAAACAATGCGATTGAAGGAGAAAGAGGAGTGTGGGGAGAGAGAAGTGAATATCAAAGCATAGAAGAAGGCTAAAAAATGAGGTAGAATGAAAAGATATCGCGAAGTAAAAAAAAAAAACCCAAATATTTGTGGTGGAAGCAGGGTGAGAAAATATGAACGGGTAGCATATAAAATGACAGCTAAAACTGTGTTCGTATAATAGGAGAGACGGTGGAATTACAAGGAGAAAGATCAGAAAAGAAAGATGTGTGTAAGAGTAGAAAAGGTGTCAAATGTTGTATAACGAGTGATAGAGAACGGAACTAATTATGACAATAACATGCTTTGAGAATAAAACAGATTAAAACCCTGAAACATAAAGTCAACGTCTTTATCTCTCTATATATAAACGGCAGTTTGTCTGTGCGTGTTTCTGTGTGTCTGTTTGCTTGTACCCTCACCCTGACCACGGCTTTCAACCGATTCTGATGAAACTTGACACACACATAGCCCAATGTCATAATTCAAAACTAACGCAGCCAAAATTTTGAAAAGTTTCCCCAGTTCTGAAACAAATTGATAAATTCGACATGGGGTCGAGAATCAGAAACACGAACCACAAACTGTCTAGGGGACGCAACTCCATCCTTTTTTAACTCTCAAAAAAAAATTTACCATCATTTTTTTCCATTCTTTTGCTATTTTTTGGCTATAACTCTCTAAAAATGCTTTATAGTTATTTCCCTTACAAACCTGAGCAACGCCGGGCGATACTGCTAGTCTTTCATATTTGTGTTGTAAGGACTGGAATCACTCAGGCAGTACGTTGCCTTCTTTGACTCTCTTCCGGCAACTCCAGTGTAGGTGGAGTTCTCCAGCTCAGCAAAGCAAATAATTCAGAAGAAGGCCACTCCAATGAAGAACCTATTGCTGATCACAGCAGCCATTTTAGCTCGCTGGCCCACTGTGGTCAGACTTCAAAACATGAAGAGTGGGATAGGATCGCGCGAACTGACACTCAATTTAAAACTACACAACGTAGGCAGGGAGAGAAACCCTGCAGCGTCATGGATCGGTTCACATAGCTATTCGAGGGTGTGCCGCTCTTTGTCATAATCTTCGGACATGCAGAAACTACCATCATTTTTGTAACAGGCTTAAACTAACCAGTAATTTAACATCACCACGTGGCTCTTGTGTGCGTTTAGTGAATTCCATTTAGTTGCAAGCACACTTATTGGATTCTTAGTTTGAAAATGAATAAACGTTTTTTGAAACAGTTTCTTCCTTCTTATTGCACCTCCTTTGTGTTTCTTGCAAGTGAAAGCGATATTATACAGATCCGAGAGGAGGCTACATTCGTGAGTTACGTTTCCAAGATGTTTCTGTGTTTGCTCGAAAGCTCACTGTGACCACTATCTTCAAGTTAGGTTACTAGCTGGAATGTGGAGGCGCGTGTCCTAGTGATTAGGGTGTTGGACTCATGATTGCAAGGTTGTAGTTTCGATTCCTGGATCGAACAACGCGCTGTGTTCTTGAGCAAAACACTTCATTTCACGTTATTCCAGTCCACTCAGCTGGCAAAAATTAGTATTTCTGCGACGGACCGGCGTCCCGACCATGTGGGGCAATTATACGCCATGGAAACCGTGACGCCGGCATGACGCGCGAAGGTAATTTTGCTAGGTGGAGTCGACAGTGCTTAACATAAGAGATAACTTAGCATAAATTCCGCGCATTCATCATGGCTTCAGAAATCTCGTAAATGTCACAATCATTGTACTTTCTACTTTGACTTAACTATAAATAAACTAATAACGTGCATCAAGTGCCGGAAGATTTCGTGCTTTTTCATACCATATTATTTTGAAACTGGCGTCACAATATCCTACAGTAGTATTTTCACATTGAAAAAATACTGGGTAGAAGTGTTTATTAATTCATACAGTTAACGCAAATTGTTTAATGAAACAGGAACATTTCATACCTACACACACACACACACACACACACACACACTATCAAATGCTGTTTGATCAATCTATTCACGTGATCTGGGCTAACTGATGGAGAATCTGCGCGCGCGCGCGCGTGTGTGTATACATACATACAGTACGTGAATGAGATTTCCCAAAGAAAAGGGTCCTAATCCCGAATATTGAAATACAAGGTAAACGTACAAATCGTGAACTTGTATTATTTCTTGTAAAGTCTGATATTTATTTTATCGGTCTTGTCTGCCGAACTGCTAAGTTTCGGAGACGTAAACACACCGATACCAGTTGTCAAGCGGTAGTGGGGAACACATGCACACACACACACACACATGTATGTATGTATGTGTGTATGTATGTATGTATGTATGTATGTATGTATGTATGTATGTATGTATCTATCTATCTATCTATCTATCATGAGCTGAAACTACAGAAGAAAAAAGAAAAAACGCATATATATATACTTTTCTTTTATTCATTTACTTGTTTAAGTCATTTGATTGTGACCATGCTGAAGGGTTTTAGTTGAACAAATCGACTTCAGGGCTTACTTTTTAAGCCTAGTACTCATTCTGTCGTTTTTTGCCGAACTGCTAAGTTACGGGGACATAACACACTAACACTGGTAGTCAAGCGGTGATGATGGACAGAAACGCACACACACACACATACACACACGCGCGCGCGCGCAGTGGTACCTTGGGCAAGTGCCTGCTACTATAGCACTAAGTACTAGGCCTAAAACATAAGACGTGGTGTCGATTTGTTCGACTAAAACCCTTCAAGGCGGTGCTCCAGCTCGGCCGCAGTCAAATGACTGAAACAAGTAAAACATTAAAAGAATTGAATATATACACATGTGCAAGCGTGGTTGTCTGATAAGAGGTTTCTCTCTCAACTACATGGCTCTGGGATCAGTCCCACTACGTAACACCTTCGGCATGTATCTTTAGTCTCGAGCTGACCAAAGAGTGGTTTTGGTAAACATAAACTGAAAGAAGCCCACTAACCACTTTTTCTTTTAATCTCTCAGCCTCTTATTTATATTTTACATATACCGCGTCCTCGCTTTGTTGTTTTTTCTTTTTGTCTTTTTTCTCCGTTTTTTTTATTTATTATCACTTATATAAAATCTGTCTGTCTCTGTGTGTGTTTTCTAGGATCTCGGGCATCCTCCATCCGATTGCGCTCAAATTTGATATGTAGATACCGACGGTATCAGGGCGTGGATAAATTTTTTAAAAATTACAAAAATCGATTCCAGGTGAGAATGCGGTCGATAAAGCCGTGGGAACGTGAATTTGCACGCGCAAGTACATCAGCTGTTGCAATCGATACTACGCATACGTGAGAAAAATGCACGTGCAGTTTGCGCAAAAAAAGCCGGCTGGCTTGAAATAATGCCACAAAATGTGACGGTCGGGCAAGTTGTTTTGAGAAAATTTGGTTTAAATGTTTGACAACTCAGCACCGTCCATTGCTCGTATGTATATATGTATGTACGACAATATAGCGAGGGGAAAGGCCATGTAGGGAAGGAAGATGATCAGCTGACAGTTGTATCCGTTGTGAAATACATGCTTTGACATATTCTACTTTGCATATGGATAAGAAGGAAAATCTCTTATCAGTGCGAATTAAATAAAACAATTAGCTAGTGATTGAGTGTGTGGAGTATCTCTTTTCTTTTCTTTTTTTTTTGGAGGTGGGGATTTAAGTTTCTCTATGGACAGTTTAAAAAATATATTTTGGAGATAAATGTTGATAATGGTGCAGAACCGTTACGATGTAAGTGATTGTCGGACACACAGACACAGACAAACATACACACGCATGTACGACGGGCTTCCTTCAGTTTCCGCCCATCAAATGAACTCACAAGGCTTTGGTCGGCCCTAGGCTATAGTAGAAGGCACTTGCTCAAGGCGTCACGTAGTGGGTTGAACCCGGAGCTCTAAGGTTGGGAAGCAAGCTTCTTACCATACATCTACTACTGCGCCTATGTACTTATATGTATATGTGTGTATGTGTGTATGTGTATGTGTGTCTGTTTGTATGTGTGTGTATGTCTGCATGCTTTTATGTATATCTGTGTTTGTGTGTATATATAAAGAGAGAAATGAAGGCGGCGAGCTGGCAGAAACGTTAGCGCGCCGGGCGAAATGCGTAGCCGTATTTCGTCTGCCGTTACGTTCTGAGTTCAAATTCCGCCGAAGTCGACTTTGCCTTTCATCCTTTCGGGGTCGATAAATAAAGTACCAGTTTCGCACTGTGGTCGATGTAATCGACTTAATCCCTTTGTCTGTCCTTGTTTGTCCCCTTTATGTTTAGTCCCTTGTGGGTAGAAAAGAACTATAAAGAGAGAAAGCCATTTTAAATACTATTAAGTTATATATCTTATAACAAAGGCTTGGCTATGTTTGAGCTCGTTCGTTTTATTAAGGATTTTCATAATTACTTTTTACTCCCTTATGCTTATATAGGCGCAGGAGTGGCTGTGTGGTAAGTAGCTTGATTACTAACCACATGGTTCGGGTTCAGTGTATTGGGCAAGTGTCTTCTACTATAGCCTCGGGCCGACCAAAGCCTTGTGAGTGGATTTAGTAGACGGAAACTGAAAGAAGCCCGTCGTATATATGTATAATATGTGTGTGTGTGTGTTTGCCTGTGTTTGTCCCCCAACATCGCTTGACAAGCGATGCTGGTGTGTTTACGTCCCAGTCACTTAGCGGTTCGGCTAAAGAGACCGATAGAATAAGTACTAGGCTTACAAAGAATAAGTCCTTGGGTCGATTTACTCGACTAAAGGCGGTGCTTCAGCATGCTCCAGCATGGCCGCAGTCAAATGACTGAAACAAGTAAAAGAGTAAAGAGGAACAATAGCATCTCTAAATATATTAACCCATTAACTTTTCAGGGCCTTTTTGTAATAATGATATATTAGTGTACTTTGTAGTAGGTCGCAAAGGGTCAGAGGAGCACTACAGTGATCAATAAAATCGTCAACACTAGATTTAAAGATTATATTACTTTTAAGTTCTGGCAGATTCCATATTTTTTTAAGTGTGGTTCATTTCTGTGTTAATTTTTGGTTTGTATTTTACTCCTATTATAAAACTTAGATATGTTTCGACCAAAGATTGTTCCAGGTCATGTCTAACTTAATAGCACCACCTGATAGGATTATCTAAATCCTCTTTAAGTCAAGTTTTGTTTATGGTCCATTCAAGTTTTGAGTTCTTGTTGAGTGAGTTGTATCCAGATACAGGCTTATCCGGTATTCCTAGAAGAAATCTGTCCAGACTCCGTTTAAAGTTGATGGGATCCTTTTCCTCTTTGATCTCTTTCGGGACAATGTTAAACAGGGCATGGCCTGTTGAGGAAAAGAAATTATGTTGCAGTGTACCTATATGCTGTGATCCTGAATTGGGCAGGGGACGTATGGCCCGTGGTCCCAACCTTGGATGAACCTTGAAACTAATATAACTTCCAAAATTAGTCTTCACACTTTTTGACAAATTCTGTATAAAATTTGCGTAAATATTTTTGTGAATATTCTATGTACGAGTTCCTGGTCTGCTGTATATATTGTGTTCTCTCTTGTAGTAGCTTTAGTGACATATTAATACATTTTGTAACTGGAGAGCATTTAGTTTTGTAGAATAAGATATGTATGATTTATGTATTCTTAGTAGATACTGCTCATATTGCGCCCCTGTCGTTGAAGTATTTCTTGTATCTGGTTACAATGTTGTCGAATATGTTATTAAATCTCATAAAGCAGGATGTAACATGCATTACACCTAAACACTTACTCATAGTTATAATATATATAAGCAACCTCAAAGTAGTTAACCACAGAATGTACTTTAAACAAACAAATTTATAAGCAAATTTCAATGGAAATATGAAATTGCACTCTTCTTGTATGGTACACGCTAGTATGATACTTTTTGGTCAACTTTTGTAGAAAGTACCTTTACAAAAAGAAGCCATCGCAACACATTATAATGCTAACTTTATCTAGCAGGACTAAAATGAATTTTTATATAAAATTCCACAAGTGTGAATTTTAACTGTTGAGAGCTTTATTAATAGCAAAACACAAACCAGAAATCAACATGCACACGTGTAAAATACATTATATCTACATTTGGTGAGCAACACGACAATTCACCATCTTTCATTCTAATGAAAATGAACGTCGTAATAAAGTGTTAATGGACTAAATGATTTAGGAACATTATGGCACTAAACTGAATATCGAGGACTAATAAAAAATATGAAAAATTCTTAATAAAAAGCGATTCGAGCTCAGAGTTATGCCTTTAATACCATGTTTGAAAGAAAACGAAAAACAGCGCTTATGACAAACTCTAGAATCTGATGTGAAGAAGGGAAAATATTTCCTTCAGACTGGCGACTAGCCTGAATACTTGCATCTAAGTGGGTTCCACTAAGGGCACACATAGGTCACGTGGTGGTGTTAAACTGGGAGACAGATTAAGTCCGCCGTCCATTCACAAACAATTGTCTCAACGATGGGATTTCCCACAGTTTCCATTTGATGAAGTATTACTCAGACGCTTTTTAAAACTCAAGGTCTTGCCAGAAGATACTTTCCCACTGTGCCGGGCAATATGATTGAAGACAGAACTATATTAACCACACAGCCAAACCAATATGTTGAAGTCTCTTATTTAACACTGATACAACGCCCAAGCTTCTACTTCTATGCATCCGTATAGTGTCGTTCGAAACAATGAATAAAAGGATTTCATAGAAGGATTGAATGAATTCCAGTCATTATATCTATTATATTAGCTTGGTAAGTACTAACTAAATGACTGAAAGACTTCCAGTTGTATGTATATTAACACGATATGTCTATTCTATTTGGAGATGTAGGACTATACTAAGGGCCAAGATGACATTTTCTAGACTTATAACTCTTTATTACGAAGAAGTGGATTATTTTCAGCGAAAGGTTTACAAATATAGTGACTATCAAGTATTACACCATCTCTAGCCTATTGGATATATGTTGTCAGAATATACGTCAATATTGTATTATTCTTTAGACGGTGAACTGGCAAAATCATTAGCTCGTCAGATAAAATGCTGCTAAGCATTTCTTCAGTCTTTACGTTCTGAGTTCGAATTCCGCCGAGGTCCACTTGGCCTTTCATCCTTTCGGAGTCGATAAAACAAGAATCAATTGAGCACTGGGATCAATATAATCAATTTAGCCTTGCCCCGAAGTTGCTGCCCTTGCGCCAATATTTGAAACCAGTACTGTATCATTTCTGGACTATACTTTAGTCTTTTATGGTTAAATAGATACCATCACTCCATCTGCGCTGTAACGATAATTCCTGAAGATATTTCAGAACGCATTATACAATGCGTCCTTCGTTTTGGGGGGCTGATTGAATGTGATATAACAATTATATATGACTTGTATTTTTAGGATGTCTAGTGACCATATAGATTATTCGCTTGGTCATTTGACGTAGTAGTTACCCCGTTGGTTCCGCGATATCGGTTTTATTCGGAAGAAGTTAAAGATGATGTAATATAAGCCGATGAAATTGTGTATAAATGGGCAAAAGTCTTACTGTAAATGGATCTCAGCTGTGACAATGTCAGTTGTAAACAGATCCATCCCACATAAACTGAGGACTTGAAGGCTTGCAATTAATTCTCAAACATGTCTAGTCTGGGTAACATTCTTGAAATCTGCAAAACCTTCCACATTATTCAGTCTAAAGTGACACGAATACACACACACACACACAGAGACACACACACAGACACACACATACACACACATACACACACGCACACACACACACAAGCGTGCATGAAAAGTTACATATGCACGGGCACGCAAACACACACACACACACAACCGCGACACCACGCGCACGGGCGTGTTCACACATAGACACAAATATATTTAGAATACTAATACCCGTTGGGTTATAAATATGCGCAGTGTCACATCCATATGTTTAATATATGTCTAATATGTAAAATAAACACATATTAGTCTCGCTATGAAAGTCCTCGTGGTTATAAATATAGGTTTAACAAACATATGTTTGTGATTCAGCATATGCACACAGACGTACACACACTCGCGCACGCGCGCACATGCGCATACACGCACGAATATTTATGTGCACAAACGAATTAAAAGAACACACAATACAGGAAATAGATTATATATTTATTGGGAAACAGGCAGTTACTCCTTCTGTCGTTATTCAAAGTTCACACATTGTTCGTAGGGCGCATACGAGGTTGGTTTTCATTGGAGAAATCTTGGTCACGCGGTAGGAATCTGTGTAAATTGTGTTGCTATTCTTTTTGTGCAACTGTGATGTAGGAGGAAGCAAACCTTACCGAGATTATCGTCATCAGCGATATTAGTTTGAGATTGGAACTTCCTAAAACCAATTTTTATGTATACAGTATAGATAGACTGTTTCAGAATTCCGTACATCAGTGGTGCGCAGTGACAAACGACTACGCAAATAAGATATAATCTTTATAAGAATTTATCAAGTAGTTAGCGTGAAAAACCTCATAAGTGAAAAATCCATCAATTTTTCTCTTAAATATAATTATTTATATTGAGGGCATTACTTTCGACTTTAAGAGTAGCTCCTAGCGTGTGGCATTTATGTATAGTAATGCCCTAAATATAAACAAATTATACTATATTTGAATAGATAGGAAAAAGAAAGAAGATTGGGTTATAAAATCAGAAACTAAACGAGTAACGAAAATTATGAAAATTTAGCCACGAATAAAACATTTACACGGATATGGCCATATGAACTACTTAGATCGAGTGTCTGGAGAATGTTGATCACCGTGGCTCTTTCCACATTCACACTTACAGAATAGTTAAAGAGAGAAAAACTAAAAACGGAAAATACTCTGTAATATTTGAATTTTAACCGACTACTCAGTGGCTTAAAAGTAAAAGAATTTATTTAATACATTAAAATTCATCATACGCAATCTTCTTTGCCTGTCTATCCGTTTCTTATTTCTGGACATACATTTTATCTCCTGAACTGAACAAATGTGGTATAATTTACGTTACCATTCAACTTTCATCAAAGATGAAGCATAGGATGCTGGAACAGTCTTCCTTTAGATATAGATTCATTGTCGAAAGTATGAATATATATTGCTATATTTAAGTATTTTCCATATGTCTCTCTTAATGCATGAAAACCTAATAATCCAATCGCAAGAATATGTACATACATACATACATGCATGAATACATACATACATACATACATACATACATACATACATGCATATATACATATGTGTGTGCACTCGTAACGTAACACACACTCATACTAATTTATATATATATATATATATATACATACATACACACACACATACACACATACGTGTCATCATCGCACACATCCACACACACACGCACACGCAGACCTCCGCCCACGCACACATCCGCACTTACACACACATTCCCCCTCCTACATTCCGCTGTCTTTGACCATACTACTCTTCTGTCTTTGAAAACATCTTTCTTCACCCTTTCTCCTTCCGGTCTTTCAAAATGTGACCTCGTGTGTACCGTTGGCGATTTTTTCCTTTGTCTTCCTTCTCTGGATCTTTCCTTCTCCTATGTTTCCGACGAAGAGCTCCGCTCGAAACGTTAAACCCTCCTTCTTCCCTTCTTTCCTGAGCGTCCAATAATACTATATTTGTTCCACGTCCTCGCGTTGTTGTGTTTTTTTGTGTTTTCTTGTTTATATAACTTTATATAAATATATATATATAGATATATAGATATATATATATATTTATATTATATAGAGGGTACTATTATTCATAGATACCGACACGCTAGGAGGGACCCTTGCAGTCAAAACTACTAAAATAAACAAATTTTACCGAATGCAAAACTTCAAACAAGTCATTTAAAAACAGAATTTAGTTACATATCACCTGTGATTTCGCAATCAATGCAGAATATGCATTCTATGCTCTTCAGTGCAACGAACTCAAGACATGTAAGGAAAAAACACAATATAGCATACCCGACAACCAACCGTAGAATTCGTCGTAGTATGTACGAATGTTTATCTTTACATATCTATGAAAATGGCGGGCTTATTCGCAATGCATTTCGGTAACAATCTCTCTATTCGGAACAAAATTTCAGTATTGAGGGTGAAAAATATGAATTTAAAATTAAGGATAAAATCTTTATAAGAAATTATCAGTAGTTAGCGTGAAAAACCTCGTAAGAGAAAAAATCTGTAAATGTTTCCACTTTGAAAATATTTATTTATATTATATAGAGGGTACTATTATTCATAGGTACACACACGCTAGGAGGTATCCTTGCAGTCAAAACTACTAAAATAAACAAATTTTACCGAATGCAAAACTTCAAAGCAAGTCATTTAAAAACAGAATTTAGTTACATATCACCTGTGATTTCGCAATCAATGCAGAATATGCATTCTATGCTCTTCAGTTTTTGTCTCTTGGGTCCAGTGGGGGTTGTTGTCTGTGGTAATAGTTTTTACACACAATGAGTCCTCACTGAATTCAGGACTTTGGTCTGCTTGCAGTTCAGCAATATTGTTCACAATAAGTGAAATTGTTTTCTCATTGTGAGAAGTATAGTTTGGGAGCGTATCCTGACACCAAAAGTTGTTAACTTTTTGTGAATAGTGTTTGTTTTTACAACAACGTTTACCAATAATTGGAAAGCTGTATTACATGTGGAGAAGTTCAGGTTCTAATCGGAGTACCTGAAAGATCTATTACTGTGTATGTTTGTGTGTGCATGGGTGTGGGAGTGAAAGAGAGAGAGAGAGACGGAGAAAGTGTATAAGTGAAAGTGAGTGTGGTCATGTATGTTTAAGTGACACTCACTCGGTCTCTTTCTCTCTCCCTCTCTCTCTGCCTCACACACACTCATCTTTCATATATACATACATGAATACATATGCATAGATATTTTTCTTTTATATGCGTGAGTGTGCTGTGTATGTGAGAGATTGAGTGAGTGACTGTATTTCCTCATAACATATAGAGAAATGGATGTCTTTTAAGGTACACACTCATATAGAAAATGTGACGTCCTCGTCCTCGTCGTTGACGTCGTGGTATAAAATGCTTACGATAGTTGATTTATAAAAAACGATTATAATGTAAAATTTTTGTAATGCAAATATGTAAATGGAAATAAAGTTTTATTTCATAGTAGTAAGATTACTGAATCTATTGGTGGCCTATACGTCAAAATCGGCAACAAACTCTCTTTCATAAATACGGAAGACGTCCCTGTCTGTGGTTCTTTCTGTCTGTCTTTCACATTCCCTATATCTATCACTTCCCGTCTTCTCTCCTTCCCTGATATCAGCCACACTTAAAATGCCACATTTTCCTGAACATAAGAGTTTTGCACCCCTCTCATTTTATCATGTAATAGCCCAAACCCCGTAGTCGGTCCATTATCGATTTTATTGAAATCCAATTAGCCTATAATTGAACTAGGTGTTAGTTCAACATGTATGCAAAGTCTGGTGAAGATTGGTTCTCAAGATGATAACAGACAGACAGAAATTGGCATATATATATATATATATATATATAGGAAATATTGAATTTCTAAATCTCTCGTAGAGACATGTACGGTGGTGGGGCGATAGAATGGTTGTATACTGTCAATCTAACAAGAACGTGACAGTAGGTGGTGTACCCCCTACTGTCACGTTCTTGTTAGATTGACAGTATACAACCATTCTATATATATATATATATATATATATATATATATATATATATATATATATATATATATATATATACGGTGAGTCAAAATGTAATATCATTTTGCTTAGGACAGGTATAATTACGAACACAGGAATATGAATCATGCATCAAAATGAAGCTGGTTCTCTTGAATTACATCTCTGCTTCTCACCATAGTCATCGTTTCTCTCAATAGTAATGTTCCACCTTCGAATGAGAGCATGTATCCCTGTCTTGTAAAATTCTGTTGACTGTTCTTTGAGCCACATCTTCATTACAGTTTTCACTTCGTTGTAATTGAATTAATTTAGCGCCTTCAGACTATCATCTCTTCGGTCCCATGAAAGAGGGTTTGAGAAGCAATCATTATTACAGTGACGAGGAAGTGAAAACTGTAGTGAAGAAGTGGCTCAAAGAACAGTCAACAGAATTTTACGGGGTAGGGATACATGCTCTCATTCGAAGGTAGAACATTGCTATTGAGAGAAACGGTGACTATGTTGAGAACTAGGGATGTGATCCACAGAGGACCAGCTTCCTTTTGATGTATGATACATGTTCCTGTGTTGGTAATTATACCTGTCCTAAACAAAATGGCATTACCTTCTTACTCACGCTCGTATATATATATATATATATATATATATATATATATATATATATATATATATATATATATATATATATATATATGAACATAATCAAAAAGGGTAATAACATAGGTTATTATTACCAGTGGCCTAGCACAAAAGACGAATTAGTCATTAGACAAAATATTATTCATATAGAAAAATATTATTTATATAGAAATATAATAAAAGCTCCCAAATAAGGAAGTTTAGTGCTAGAGACACAAAAAGGGATAAATTCATGGAGAGAGTGAAAATCAAAAACATTTACCATTAACGATATATCCCGGACTGATCAGTTTCTACCTCTTTCTAGCAAAACAGACAGAATATGTTTACCAAGGCAAGGTTCGTCAGCGGGACGCCTTCCTAATTCTAGATGCACAGAGCGTTAGAGCACATGTCGATCTAACAATTTGTATATCTTAACTTTTCAAACCTCTGCGCAGACGCAAAATATACCCGGCGACATAGGGCATGCCGGTAAAAAATTTTACGAACAAATTTATATATATATATATATATATATATATATATATATATATATATGTGTGTGTGTGTGTGTGTGTGTGTGTGTGTGTGTGTGTGTGTGTGTGTGTATGTATATACTTGTGTGAAGGTGAGTTGAGTTTGTATATATATATCTAAAGGTATATAAGTGTACGTTAGAGTCAAAATATCTACTTGTCTTGAGGCAACTTTCTAAGTCTTGGTATTTCGTGATGATGAGTCTGTGAAAATCTAGAAAAACTAAGGTTCCGAACTCACGACAAAATATTTGTATGGAAACCTGAAAAATTTTTAAAAGAAAAGATAAATTTGAAACATAGTCGTGTTTTTATTAGAACTCGTATCTATCTATCTATCTATCTATCTATCTATCTATCTATCTATCTATCTATCTATCTATCTATCTATCTATCTATCTATCTATCTATCTATCTATCTATCTATCTATCATGGATGTATGTGTTTGAGTATTTAGTGTATTATTCTTACGTACATAAGTGTGTATGTATTATATATATGTATGCATATACTTGTGTGTGTGTGTGTGTGTGTGTGTGTGTGTGTGTGTGCGTGTGTGCGTGTGTGCGTCTGTGGGTTAATACATATATGTTTGCAGAGAAAATGTAACGTTAGTAAATGTAGGAGGGCTGTAATGGGTAGATAAAGGTTAATTACCTTATCACACAAGTATCAAGAGTATCAAAAGAAAACAGATGTCTAAACAAATCTGTTAACCTATTTACATGATATGGTGGATTGTTAAGGCGTAACACAACGAGACATGCTAAAACCTTTTTAATATATAAGATGCATGCACATGAAAATCTCACGTACGCACAAACACACAAACACTCACGCAACTCCCTGACACACACACACTCACATACGCGCGCATGCTCACTCAGGCATATATAAATACACAGATGCATGAGCGTGGGTATACATTATATATATATATATATATATAAATGCTCATTGTTATATATGTATGCATGATTGTATGCCTGTATTATCGTATTTAACATGAGCGCTCATATGTTTCACGGCATTTCATATGGTTTCAAGCTGAAAAGTTAAAAAAAAAAATAATAACCTACATGTCAGCATTGAGTTCCTCGGGAAGCACTCTCCTCCTGATGGCATCCCATACAGGCCCAAAACAGCCGGACGAACATACCTCAAAGAAGATCGGGATATGAAACGCTCGGCACAAAATAAAATAAAACAAATGCGCCCTTTTAAAGCCTAACCAGGCTCATGGGCCCGGTTTCCCGGTTTTAATGGCGTGTGTGTTCCCCAGCTGGATAGGATGCCAGTCCATCACAGCGTTACTCATTTTTGCCAGCTTAGTGGACTGGAGCAACGTGAAATGAAGTGCTTTGCTGAAGAACACAACGCATCGCCCGGTCCAGGAATCAAAACCACAATCTTACGATTACGATGCTGACACCCTAACCACCAAGCCGCGCACCTCCACAAACGCTCAGCATACCAAATACAAAAAAGTGGGGTTATGCATAGATATATTTCCTGGAGGCTTGAAGAAGAAGGTAATATTGACATAAAGGGAAACCACTCTTGGATTCGTGACCGCTACATAGCATCACACTTCGAGATCTATGTCTTTGTAATACAAGAACAAGAGATTTTTGCAAAATACTTAATAAAGTCAGTTGAAGCCTTTGGGGCTCCAGCATACAACCAGAAATGTAGATAATGTCATACTTCTGTGGAAGACATCACACACGTGGTTAGCAGCTACCCAAAAATATCATCAAGGTACTACCTCCCTATGCAGTACAACGTATCCGCAAAAACAATATACAATGCCATTCGGGGAAAAAAATACTGTTCTGGAATAAACAGAGAGAAGCGTCCAGTTATTGAATACATACACAAGCATCAACACAAGGAATACAAGTGGAACATTCCCATCAAAACATCTGTCAAGTATAAGCATATCAGACTGTATATGGTTACCTGGGTCACACCAGAAAATGTGTACCGTCAAGGGGGATCATCTGTCCTGCTGATGTGAATATCTCTTTTAAAGCCAAAGAGAAAGAGAATGACTATGGACAACTGACTCAAAACCTTCTGCCTTCTATATCATGACTATAACTTCACATTTATGCCAATAATAATTGGCGTACTTGGTCTTGTCTGGGTAAGCTAGGGTTTCCAGGAAAACAAATCAACTTGCATATGACAAACACAGTATGTAAGTGGAACAGTAAAAATCATACAAGACATTTCTCAACTTTCAAATGTGATATTGGCTTTGTTATTTACATTCCAAAGGCTGAGCTTTGTATACTTGTTAGAAAGCAGCTCGTTCCTCTGAGTAAGAATTTAATTAATTAAAAACGGAACGTACATACATGCATGCATGCATACATACATACATACATACATACATACATACATACATACATACATACATACATACATACATACATACATATATACATACATAACCCACAGTATGGTAGAAGTCATAGTCACTCATAATAAATAGGAGTACTGATGGAATGTCCCAGTGAAGACCTCAATAAAATGTAAGCACAACAGACCTGATATAATGATTTGGCAAAGAGAAGAGAAACTGTGCACAGTTGTGGCAATTAGCTTCCCTGTGGGTGTTAACATAAAGCTGAAGGTAAGAGAAAAAGAGAACACCTACACTGAACTACTGAGAAATCTGCAGTTACTATGTCCAGATTACAAGTTCAGCTTCATATCTGTAATTATTAGGACCCTGGGACATGTAATACACTGTCTAAATAGCAATCAAGACTTTCCAGAAGTTTGTAATTTAAATATATATGAGCATGGTTAGATATGCAACTATATGCATGAGAACACATACTGTTGTGGCGGACACACCCAAGTGAGAAGTGGTCCGTTCCACCTCTAATAAACAGTGGACAGACACAGCAAGTAGTACAGTTCTATATTTAAGAGATGAGGAATTATGTACATTATTTACAATTCACGGATATTTGTCCTTATCTTGTTTGTTGTTAACACAACTTTTCGGCTGATATACCCTCCAGCCTTCATCAGATGTCTTGGGGATTTCGAACCTGGGTTCTCATTCCTAAGGTATTTTTTGATGTTGTTGTTATTATTATTATCATTATTATTATTATTATAATTAGTATTATTCATGTCATTGCCTGAAATCGAACTCGGAATTTTGGGGTTAGTAGCCCATGCTCTTAACCACTACGCCATATGCCCGTGGAATGAATTTTAGGGCTTATAAATTTGATATTCTCCTATCCTTCCTTAACACCAGTTCCCATATGTTGTTCATATCTGCACTCGGCCTGCTTAGGAGGTTGTTGTGCCCTAGCATATGTGCTGCTTCTTTTAGTTTTCATATTTTCCTGTGGTGTTCTCTATTATTTTAATTTCATCCCACAGGGGGAGGGGATCTCCATTTTTCCATATATATTCAACTATAGCCAATTTATCAATATCTCCCCGTGTCACAGCTTTGCGGTGTTCCTCTACCCTTATTTTTAGGGGGCGGCATGTTTCGCTTTGTATAACCTACCACAGCTGCATGAGATGGCGTACACGCAGTTCTTAGTCATATTCTTTTCCATTGGTGGTTTTACTCGAAGGAGATATTTGTGAATATATCAGGTCGCTATGTGTTAGTAGCGCTGCCGGTAAACAATGTAGACTGGTAGTACCTGCGGCACACCGAAGAGAAAAATAACTCTGTGTAGAAGAAAAAATATTAATAAAAATTAGTCCGTGTGAAGGATTTTAGTGAGGTCGCTTATGTGTTAGTAGCGCTCCCGGTAAACAATGTAGATTCGTACTACCTGTGGCATTCTGAAGAGAAAAATAATTCTGTGTGTAAGAAAAAAAATGCTGTGTGAAGTGAAAGAAGAGAAAATATCTCAAAGGGGGCGGTGTGGTGGTGGACACCCTCAAAGGAAAAGTAGGCTGTTCCACTACTAATAAATAGCGGACCGACACAGCAAGTAGTGTCAGTCACGAGCTATATTTGGTGGTTTTTAAGACTTATTTTTGATCCCTGTGAGTTAAATTTTGAGTTAAATTGTTATATACTTGATGAAGGTTTCCCGTAAGGGTGAGCCAACTTGTTGAATATCATTGTTGAACTGTTGAATCGTTGTTGGTTTTTGTCTGTGAAATTACAATTGTTTTCTTCCCCATTCGTGGGTGAAGTAGACAAGAAGCAGAGGGTGGATTGCGAACCAGTTCCAGTCGGCAGCTATGCTTCAGCCACTGGAAGGAGTTTGACAGATGATGTATTACAGGTACAAGAGATAAAGATGGAGCAGAGGAAGTTGAAGGAGTTCAACAGACTCATAGAGAAAGATGGAACCAGTTTGCGGTTGACACCGCCAGAAAATTTAACAGCGAGCGTGATGAAGTGGACAGTAGTGTATAGAACGGTGTCCACGATATCGAAAAAATAAAAATAGCCACAGTAGAGGCTATAGAGGAATGCTTAAAGGAGGTAAAAAGCCTCACAACATTTTACACGAAAGGGAGGAAATACGGTACAGTGGAGGTAAGGTTCGCTAGTGAACAAGAAGCGATAAACCACTCCTCTGTGGCGCTAAGGACACGATAAAAGTGAAAAGGAACAACAGCAGCAGAGTAACGAGCAGGAGCAAAATGCCGAAACGACGAACCTAGTATGTAAGAAGTGTCCAGAGAAGGTGGAGGAGGAGTATACGGTGGTGAATAGGAAGAATAAAGGAAAGAAGACTTGGACTCACCGCCAAAGAGTCCACTAAAGAAAAGGAGAGAAAACAAGAAGCACAACATGAGATACCAACAACATCAAAGGAAGACAACGCGGAAAAACAAGTGGGACTACAGAAACGAACAAATAAAAAAAGAACCAAAACATAAATGGTATGGTAACATATGCGAGAACTACAGAGATAGAGAAGAAAATCACAAAAATGAAATCAGTAATAAAAGTGAAACTAACGACGGAATACTATCCAGAGAGCAACAAAGCAATTGTTATTGACGACAAGAGATGTGAAAAACTACGAGAACTGTTCGGAAAAAAAATAGACCGAATGGGAGTAAGCGTCGAGTTCGACGACTTGCCGCCAATAATAGAGTACGACGACCTGTTGCCGTATATAAAATGGTAAAAATAAAAAAGTAAGTAAATATTTAAAAAGTTTAAATGACTGTAAAAACAGATGCAAAAAGGGGAAAAAAGAGGAAAAAAGAACTGATTTATAAACGTTAAACAAAAAACATTTAAATGATACTGCCTGTTATTATTCATCATTGTTATTATTCATTCTTTATTCATTCGTTCTGTGTTTCTTGTCTCCACTCTGGTGTTTTGTCTCTCCTTGTGCTGTCCACTCTGTGTTACGGCCTCCGGGCCGAGTAATGGAAAAACAGTCAGCGAGGTATTTTTGTTAGTGTTAAATCATTTTGGATTACGTTTGACGGAATATAAACTTGTGGAAGGGTCTCTCGTGAGGGTGAACCTATGATTTAAATTGTTAAATTTGATAAATACCGTTACCGTTTTTGCCTACAGGCTTGTGATTTTTGTGTTTGTCTTCTTCCCCATTTTGGGGCGAGATGACAAAAAAAAAAAAGAGTAAATGGATTACTAACCAGTTCCAGCACATGGCAGGAGTTATGCTTCAGCGGCAGGTACAATTACAGATACACTAGTATCAAAGTATGAGAAATCAAAATTGAACAGAAGAAACTGAAAGTATAACAGGCTGATTCAGATGGAGGGAACCAGTTTAAGGCTGGCTCCGCCAGAAGAAGTGACAACCAGTACAATGAAAGGAACAGTGGTTAACAGAACACTGTCTACAACGACCAAGAAAATAGAAATAGCCACGGTAGAAGCGATAGAAGAATGTCTTAAGGAGATAAAGAACCTAACAACATTCTAAATAAGAGGTAGAAAATACGGCACAGGGGAGGTGAGGTTTGCCAACGAACAAGAAGAAATAGATCCCTCCACTGTGACGAGCAGGACCAAAGAATGGGTACTCCTGCCAACCTACTGCGGTAAAAGGGTCACCAGAGTTAGAATAGGCAGGGTATCCCTGGATATCAAAGAAGCGTGGCTGGTGGTAGCCGTAATACATAAACTCGAGGAGGACGCCAACATTTCAAAGGTGACAAGGACAAAGAAGGTAAATTGATGGGGATATGGCCTACAAATGGTCATTCAGTTTGGACAATTCAAAGTGAATTACTCCTTTGCAATTCCACCAGATAGAGAGAAGAGCCTTTTTTCCCATGATGTTCCCTTTTCGGTTGGGGTTGAACTTTTTCCCTTTTACCAAGCCACTGTTTACGACGCTTAACATTTCGATAGAAGTTCCATTTTTCGTCACCAGTCACAAGTTTATCTAAAATGGGTGAAATGAGTTTGCGAGAATGGAGAGAAGAGCAGATGTCAACTCGGGATTTGCAGTTGCTTTCGAACAATTCATGAGGCACCCATTTTCCAAGTTTAGGAACCTTTCCAAGTTGTTGAAGATGACGATGAACAGTTGTATGGTTTGAACTAAGCTTTATTGCCAATTCTTCAACTGGTAATGCAGGATTTTCTCCAAGTAATGCCTCAAGGAGCTTATCATCAAACTCAACTGGACATCCTTTCGATCTTCATCTTCAAAGCTGAAATCTCCACTTCTGAATTTTGCAAGCCATCTTCTGCAAGTTCTTTCATTCAAGCATTCTTTCCCATAAACTGAGTGTATGTTTCGAGTCACTTCGGCGGCAGAGTTTCCTTTTTTGTACTCATAAAGCATTATGTACTTCAAATGCTGTTTGGATACTTCCATGTTAGAAAGGGTCTTAATGAAAGAAATTTTAATTCTATTATTCTGTAAAATAATATTCAATTAGTTTAGATGTACACAAATGCATTAAAAATAAATTTTAATTCCATTAGGCATTCTAAAATACTATTAAATTTCATTCAATTTTACAAATGGTAAAATCGAAGAGAACTTATGGGATGACTTGATACATACTTGTTTACGAATAATTCTTACATGCATGCATGTATGCATACAGATATACGTTCAAACATGTGTATATCTGCGCACATATACTCAGTGTATATCTAAATGCACTCACAATTACATACACATATACGCATGCATACATATATAAATAAATGCTTAAACGCTTATGCCTTAACGTGTCTGTCTGTCTATCTTTCAACGTATGCATAATTATATACATATACATACACTTTTCTATGTATATAGATATACAACCATCCAGCTTACACACACACTCGCACACACACTCACACACATGCGTACACACATATGTATGTATATCGTTTAATGTACCCTATTAAAATAAGAGCTAATAATTATTTCTTGCCATTAATACACGTGTTTAGTCAGGTTTATACATGCCTTGTGTCTCCAAGAAATCTTTAGGCTTGGAGACTCAAAACCTGTTATAAAACCTGCCTAATCACGCGTCTTAATGGCAAGAAACTGTTAATAGTTCTTATTTTAATACAGTGTACATTAAATGATAATTATCTTTCATTGCATGGAGTTTTTTTTTGTTGAAAGGAAACTACACACACACACACATGTGTAATGTATATATGCGCATATATACAAGTAAAAATATCATATTTAATATAGAATATAATTAACTTTGTTTATATCAATGTGCTATATTTTAGCGATTAATTAACTACGGTAATTTGTGTTCATATGTAAAATATTAACTTTGGTATGTTAAGGAATTGGTATAGAATGTCTGTTCATCCTAATATCTAATATGTTTGTTTTGGTCGAAGCTGATACACCACAGAGTGGTAATAGTAAGAATATGTTAGTTCAGAATGATATATCATCTTACAAATTGCAACTTTGCAATGTATACTCCTTAATTGCTTAATATTCACCTCATTCTTGCGACTAACCAAGTCGAGAGAGCGCTGAATTGTCAATCGAAGGGTATGGAATCTTGTTTTGTACCCAGTCTTATATTTCTGAGTCTTATATTTCTAGCTATAAACAGTATGTAAGTTTGCAACAAACACGCGCGCGTGCGCACACACACACGCATATATACACACGCGAGAGCTATGACTTTTATTGCAAATGGTTTTATAGTTTTTTTCCTCATTAACACTGTATCAGTACAACCGGAATTAAACAAATAGTGAAGACTGAAAAGTTTGAAGAAATCTGGAAATCTGAAATCAGTTTACTAGTTTCATACCGATGCCAGAAAGCTGAGATTGCTTTCAGTACATACATACATACATACATACATACATACATACATACATACATACATACACACACACACACACATACATACATACATACATACATACATACATACATACATACATACATACATACATACATACATACACACGCACACACACATACATACATACATACATACATACATACATACATACATACATACATACATATATACATACATGCATACATACATACATACATACATACATACATACATACATACATACATACATACAAGCATGTATGTATGTATGTATGTATGTATGTATGTATGTATATATGTATGTATGTATGTATGTATGTATGTGAGTCAGGGACTTCAGAATAAAATTTATTTATTAATAAATAAAATATTCATTAGAGAAACCAATATAATTTTTTAAATAGAATTTCGTATACGTATTCTTACATACACATAACACAGCACAAGACTATTCAAGAATGCCAGGATCAGCCTCACTTAGTGCCTCGATACACGCGTTCATAAGCTGAATTTTATTCATGTTGGGACGTAACGTCTGCATCTCAACGACACCCCAGATGCGTAACTCAGATTGTTTATAGGAGGACAAATATAAGGGGCAACATAACCATGAACATTTTCTGCCATCCTCTCGTGTGTCGTGCACGCTGTGTGAGAGGAAGTAGAGTCTTGGTTGGACCCTTACGGCATCACTCGAGCATCTCTTTCCATCCATATATACACACAGACATGACAGAAGTAAATAATCGTTAAATTTATTTAAATCTGAAATTATACATTCAAATTATTCATTGATTATTATAACGTGAATATCTAATATTTAGTAGGGATACCTTTGAATTTTTCAAAGCAAAAGCCCTATTAGGTATGCTACTGACGAAAATTCTCTTCAGGAATTTCTTGCCAAGTTCCATGCAATAATCTCAAAAGATCTGGCTTTGAGGATGCTTCTTGTTCTTTTTACGAAGTGTCGTGTCCTTTATGCCCCAGAGATATTCAATATCTGATGATTAGCTTGGCCATGGAAGCTTCTCAATGCCATTCTCTTCTAACCAATCTTGTGTGTCTTATTTAATCATTTCACCACTGGAGAAGATTAGGAGGAATCCTGGATCTTTTCTAAAAGATGGACAGAATTTTCTACTTAACTAAATAATTTGAAACTTCGTATACTGGTAGAATGTGTCAAAAGAAAACATTAATTTCAATTAGTTTTTTTTGAGAAAAATGTATTTTGTAACTTTTACGTAGTTTAATTCTTCGAATTTTAACCAATCGTATTCTCTGTTTTGACCTCAATTCAAATATCTGCCGAGTTATTCGTCCTTATCCACGACTTCTGT
>NC_043006.1:55939026-55961526 GCF_006345805.1 Octopus sinensis
CAGTCTGTGCGCATACACATGTATGTATGTATGTATGTATGTATGTATGTATGTATGTATGTACGCCAGGACTTATACTTTGTAAACCTAGTACTTATTCTATTGGTCTCTTCTGTCGAACTGCTATGTTACGGGGACATAAACACACCAACGTCAGTTGTCAAGCGATGGGGTGGACAACACACACACACACACAAATACACAAACACACATACTCACACACACACAAATACACACGCACACACACATATATATATATACCTATCTGATATATACATATCTGTGTGTGTGTGTGTTTGTGTGTGTGTGTGTGTGTGTGTGGTGTGTGTGTGTGTGTTTCTGTGTCTGTGTTTGTTCTCCCAAAATCGCTTGACAAAATCGTTTGCTGTTGTTTTTCGGCAAAAGAGACCGATAAAATAAGTATTATGCTAACAAATAATAAGTCCTGGGGTCGATTCGCTCGACTAAAGGCAGTGCCAGCATGGCCGTAGTCAAATGACTGAAACAAGTAAAAGAATAAATGTGTAAAAGAATATATATATATTCTGCTGTAGACTATATTTTTAGTTTCTACAGTAAAAAAAGGGAGGGAGAGAAATTCGATTATCCCCATGTAGTGAGTTGTAATGCAAGAATATATATACATATATATAATATAAAAGAAGGAAAATACACACAGTTTATATCGTTTTAATATATCTTTAAATAGCATGTAGATCAGTCTGATCTACATGATATAAATCAATGGGCAGACAAAAATAAAATGCAACTAAACTAGGGAAAATTTGAACTGATGTATTTTGGAAGAAAGACTATGCTAAAACAACCATAGTCTCTTTTTCCAGGGAAACCACTCGCTGCATCTAATAATATCAGGGATCCAGGAGTAATTGTTGACAACAATCTCAGCTAGAGTGCCTGCATCAACAATAAGGTCGATATAGCTCGTATTGTAGCCTCCTGTATCATAAGAACCTTCCGGTCCAGAGAACAAGGTGTCATCATTCCCTTTTTTCTCCTCCTTTATACAGCCACACCTCGAATACTACTACCCACTGTGATCTCCCCACGCAAAATGATATATTTCGAAAACTGAATTACCCCAGAGAGCATTCACTAAAAGAATTAAAGGAATAACTGATTTCGATTATTGGGACCGCCTTACAGCATTGAAACTCTATTCCCCCCAGCGCCGCCATGAGCGATGCATCATTTGCACGATGTGGAAAATATACCACCAGCATTGCTCAAATGACCTCAAGGTTAGTTTCAGAATTCATCGAAGGCTAGGACCACGGGCCATAGTCTCCTACCAAATTCAAGATCACAACACATAAATACATTCTTTTCCTCAACACGCCCCATCCTATTTAACGTTGTCCAAAACAGATCAAAGAGGAAAAGGATCCCATCACCTTTGAACGGAATCTGGGCAAATTTTTTCATGGAATACCAGATAAGCCACCTTTACTTGGATAAAACTCACTCAACAGGAACTCCCAACTCGAATGGGCCACGATACCACAAAACTTGAGACTTAAATGTTCAAAACAGATCAAAGAGGAAAAGGATCCCATCACCTTTGAACGGAATCTGGGCAAATTTTTTCATGGAATACCAGATAAGCCACCTTTACTTGGATAAAACTCACTCAACAGGAACTCCCAACTCGAATGGGCCACGATACCACAAAACTTGAGACTTAAATGAATTAACAAATTCTATCAGATGGTGCTATGAAGTTAGACATGACCTGGCCCGATCTTTGGTCGGAATATATCTAAGTTATACATACATACATACATACATACATACATACATACATACATACATACATACATGCATACATACATATATGCATGCATGCATGCATGCATGCATGCATACATACATACATACATATATGTATATATTCACACACACACACACACACACACACACACACACACACACACACACACACGCACGCACAAACATATATATATTAATTCTTTTAAGTGACTTCAAATTTCAGTACGGGCATTGCTGACTATCGTTGTCTTGCTTGGCGTACGAGAAGAGAGATAGTTAGTTATACAAGGGAGATAATTCAAAGATTAGGGGTTCTTTCCCTTGAAACATATAAACCTTGAAAATTTCTTCGCATATGTTGCGGGAAGAATTTATATTTCAAATAATGTGTCAGAGAAGAGGAGTGGCATAGTAGGTATTTTCTCATGTCCGAGTAAATGCTCTTGTGTATGTGTGTGTGCGTGTGTGTGTGTGTGTTTGTGTGTGTGTATATATATATATATATATATATATATATATATATATATAAACGCTTTGTCTTCTGACTTTATAATCATCTCACAATAATGACTTTTATTACTACCTCAGTCCATCTAAATGTATATATTTGTCGTTACCTTTATAAATGATATAGGACAAAAATTATTTCGGGAAAAATCTTTTACCAATGCCCAGCATATCAAAAAATGCCTTTAAAGGTAAAATTTATACATAATTTACAAGATAAGGGCAGAAGAAAAATTCTAATGCCAGATACGCCGAAACAAAAAATTGTCGATAACCATTAAATTTAATGGTTAACGACAATTTTTTGTTTCGGCGTATCTGGCATTAGAATTTTTCTTCTGCCCTTATCTTGTAAATTATTTGTCGTTACCTTTCATAAAAAGTCTTTTTTTATTTTTATTTACAATGTGCATTTTCGTTGATTTTTCATATTTTACCGTTACATTTCCACGTGTATTTTATATTTTCTTTTTGTAACATATTCCTACTATATATATATATATATATATATATATATATATATATATATATATATATATAACCACTGAGGATGGATGCTACTGCAGCTTGTAGCCCCAGGAGAACATCTTCTCCAGCTGGCTATTGACACACTTTCTGTGCCCTATCAGTATTTGCAAATATATACATATATATATATACAGAAGCGGGTACTATCAATCGAAAAGTTATCTTCGTTAATCATTAATTCGTTAACCACAATGTCAACTTCGTTAATCGTTAATCCGTTTATTGAAAAAAGCATAACTACAATTTAATATTCCACCGACTCTCTTGTCTCATAACTTCCAGAAAAATGGATACGTTTTAACGAAATTTTCACCAAATAATCGCTTATATCCTGTAGATTTAGTATATGTAAAACTTGTTGGAAAACATTTTCAGTGGTGATGGGGAGAGGGATTTCGGAAAACTCACAGAACCCGATATTTTCTCTCCTCATAACTTTTTAGAAAATAGGTGCTTTTTTTTTTCAAATGGTCTAGATTACGATTACAAAGAAATTTGTGGGCAACATTTTTGGAAGGCGGTGGGGTGGGGAGGAATTTCTGGAAAACGAAACTTCGGATCAAATGGCCCACATAATCTGAAATTTCTCCGTTTTTCCAATGCCTTACACCATAGTCTTCAGAACGATGGGAGGCATCTTTTCACGAAAAAAAAAAAACAAAAAACAATTTTGAAATTTTTTTTCATTCCTCCAGCAGTCCGAAGCGATTTTGGCCATTTCTAATTTTTTTATTGCGCACATAAAACCAGTGAGAGAAACATTTTCGGTTAAAAAAAGAAATAAGTAATGATTTCAGAAGAAAATGTCTGAATTAAGGGAGAGCTGGCTGCTGTTTGTAACACATCCACAAACCTCTCTCCTTGTATCTTTCTCAATAACACATCTATTGATATTTTTCAATATTTTTCCCACCATAAACAAAAAGTTACCCACGTGTAGTCCCAACCGAGTGAGGCCATATTATGTGCGTGAGCAAGAAAAAAAAGCACATAAAAACATCTCTAGTGTTCATATTGATCTGTCAAATGCAATGCTTATTTGTCTACGTTATTTTAAATTATTCAGATTCAAGAGAGGTGTCCATAATATTTCCTTGTAACTTTGTAAATTTTTACATACAGATATGAAATTTTGTCAGTGGGTGCTTTAAATACCACTGGTTTATTGTTAAGTAATTTTAGCTGATCTTGCTGAGTAAATTTGACTTTTATTTAATTAACAGGTGTAAAAGCAATGACATTATGGATAAACACTAAAATTGAAATTCTTACTAAAATTGTTACTAAAATTTTCCCATATGGCAACCGACAAAAATTTTGCCATTTTTCTAGATGTGGTACATTATTTTGAATTAATTAAAATACAGGTATAATCGGTACAAGATTTTATTCTTTCTTTAAATATTTCATACTTCGGTGTGGAATAATTTTTTTCCACATTTTTTTTTAGGAAACATTCAACATATCTGACCTCCAAACCCGCCACAAGACAACTTTTTTCCAGAAAAGGAAAGTGGGAGGAGTGCTAGGGACCTTGAAACTTCCTACCAACGGAGTTTTTTGTTTCGCGGGTCTTTTTTCTTTTCCAGGTTATTATGCATGCTTTCAACGAATGTGACATCGAAATCACACGCAAACGGCTCCTTCTTCCAGGAAAGAAAGATTTGGCAGTTATTTCTAGCATGCCCTGCTACCACGTACAGCTATTTGCGTTCACACCCAAATATTTAGCAAATTTTTTCCTCCCATTTATTTTTTCCTCTTTATGGAAGTCAATATTTTCTCTGTTGACAGCCACTACAGTTAATTTTGCTTTTCTCCCAGTTCTGTGCTTTCTGGAAGAAAAGCCCCAAATTATCTCAAAGCTATGAGAATTCCCTAACGTGATTTGTTTATTTTAAAAAAGATTTGGTAGAGTAATTAGACACAAAACGGGTTTTAACCAGTTTAAATACTAAAGGGTTAAAAAGTGCCAAAACTATAAAATCAGCTTATATACATACATGTATATGTATGTATGTATGTATATATATATATATGTATATGTATGTATATATATATATACAGTATATATATATATATATATATATATATATATATATATATATATATATATATCAAATGTGAGCAGCACTCATATATATATATATATATATATACTCACATTACCATTTTGTTGAATCAGTCATTGATTCATATCGTAGTACTACTGTCAGGTAGAATTTAGCTTAACCATCACTACAGACGAGCTTTAATTCCAAGCGAAGCTAGCTTACTACTAGTATAGTAATTTCGCTGGTCGTGGGAGCAGTTATCTCCCTGTCAGTACATATGTCTATAAGCGTCTATGACACTTGTTTCTAGGGATGTAAATGCTACCCTAAGTCACTAATAGTGCCAATAGAGTGTTTCGTTTTGGTTTACTATTGCCACCTTCTTAATTTCACACACACACATATACACATACCAGCGAGCCTCCGGTCCACTGACCCGGTCTGTACGTTATTGAAATGTATTCATAAGACACATATTGACATCTATCGTAATGCCCATTTTCCGTACAATAAAAGTTGTTATAAAGTATTTAAATATTACATGACATAATTTTAAAGATTTATTTAGAATATCTAAATACAGAAAGTAATATAGATGATAATAGAGAAATGTATTGTCGAAAATTATGAAACATTTACAGAATTTCACTATATACACTGTTTTAAACATTTTTCAATGAAGAGTTTCTGTGGCCTTCCTCCTCTGGAACAACCTACATACAAATAACCATATAAGAAATAGCCCCCTTCTGGATGGAGAACGACAATCTTCTGTGTTTGACCGTGGGACTTGTTAATGATCAATGCATAACTGACTCTCACTGGGAATTGCAATCGTTTGAAACGAAAGGGGGCCTCTGTACGTACTAGTGGTATTCTGGGTATAAATACAATGTCTCCCTTATCACATCCAGGTGGGACTTTTGGTTCGATAATATGAGGCTGTAGTTCAGTAACAACCATATGTGTACCGTTGCACAATCTTAGCGGATCCACGTTTCTGAGAAGCATGATGATTGCATCCTGCTTCAATTCAAGGTTGTGTGCCGGCATTCAGGACAGCTCCAGACTGTTGAGGAATTCAGCAGGATAATGAACAGCATCGTCCACCTCGATAACTTTGGTGATAGATGTGCCTACCTCCATCATCCCTCTGTCTCACTTGTTCTTCTCTCTAACCCTCTTTCTATCTCTCTCGAGTATTTTTTCTCTAGAGAGAGAAATAGTTAGAGGTGGTGAGAGAGACACACACATATACAACCAGAGAGGGGGGATAGTGAGAGAATAGAGACATAAAGAAGGGCATATAGACAGAAAAACCCCAGAAGTCTGGCGGCTACTTCAAAGCAATAAATGTAATGTATAAACTTTGAGAAAGTTGGAGGTGGATTGAGTGATAGGAGGTGAATTATCTTTTCACTCTGTAAAAAGCATTACGGTGAAATAGAAAGTAAGAGTATTGCTAGAAACAGGAGCCAATACATTGCCAACTCGGGTCCCCTGCCCATTAATTTTTCGGAAAATAAGTGCTCAGTTATCTGCGGAATAGTCAAGGCAATTTAAATGATACGAAAAACCTGAAATATTATCAATTTTATTTAGCATTTTCAGCGGTCAACGTACAAACTTTGCTTCTAATATTTAAGTAAGTTTTACTTAATAATTTCGATGGGACACTTTTCCTATCTCTTTTTGTTTCTCTTTCCCTCTCCCCTTTCGTTTCCTCTCTCTTACTTTCTCTAATTCTTTTTATCTCCCCCTTCTCCTCCTTTCGTTTATTTCTCTCTCATACTTTCTTTAATTCTTTTCCTCTCCCCTTCGCCGTTGTCTGTCTGTACTTTTCTCTCCTTCACTGTTCCGCCTTTACTCTCTCGTTGATCGCACGGGACCATCGGCCATCTTTCTTTTTCTAACTTTCATTCTTTCTGATCAGCCGCAGGGATAAGACGCATTCTAGTCTATCACCCGTCAGAGCTTGTTCCTCCGCGTTCATCAACTCAACTCGGTCAGGCTTAGCAGTCTTTGCTGTTTGTTTACACTGTCCTGTTTTTATTACCATCTTTGAACACCCGTAAAACCCCGAATTTTATTTAATTTGCTTTGTGGAAGCAACTGTTTTGTCGAATAAGTATCTTGTCGTGAATTGCTCGAAATACAAAGTAGAAAAACAGTCGACAGCTGATGAAGGGTAATTTTTTTATGTTGCTTGTCTTATTTTCCATTTGTTTCTTTCGTTGTTGGCAAAAACGTCTGTATTCCACGTTTTCGTATTCCATGTTGTTTCGTATTCCATATTGTTTACATTCTATGGTGTCCTGTGCCCATATATGCATGTTTAATATATATATATATATATATATATATATATATATATATATATATATATATATATAGAGAGAGAGAGAGAGAGAGAGAGAGAGAGAGAGATGGATGGATAGATAGGTAAATTGATAGAGAGATATAGATATATTAATATTAAGTGTATATATATATATATATACTAGCAGTATCGCCCGGCGTTGCTCGGGTTTGTAAGGGAAATAACTATATAAGCATTTTTAGAGAGTTATAGCAAAAAAATGCATTAAAAATGGAATAAAAAATGATGGTAATTTTTTTTAAATCGTTGACTCATCGTAGACATTTTTAGAGAGTTACTTCCCTTATATAATAGCGAAAAAATGCATTAAAATGGAATAAAAAATGATGGTAAATTTTTTTTTAAATCGTAGACTCATCGTAGACGCTTTCTTAGCCATTTCTGTTTTGGTGTCTTCAAGCCATGAAGTCGTTGTTCTAAAAGAACGCTGGTCTCCTTGACAACGCATTACGACGTTGATTTCCTTACACTCCCTTCCCCACAGGTGCAGGTGTGAGCGTGGACGCCAACTCCGCCGCCATCGACACACGAAAAATTATGCATTAAAATGGAATAAAAAATGATGTTAAATTATTTTTAAAATCGTAGACTCATCGTAGATGCGCGCTAATAGCCAGACGGGCTCGATATTAATCACGACTATAAGATACCCGAATTTGGTTAAACTGCACCGCAAAATGTCGGAGTAGTTAGGAATCTAAATCGAAGGGGACAGACACGCACACAACTACAGTTTTATATATATAGATATATATACATATACATATATATATATATATATAAATATATATATATATATATATATATATATATATATATATATACATGCATATGTACGCACATACATACATATGCACATAGATATGCACATAGATATATATATATATATATATATATATATATATATATATATAATATATTACTAGAATTAATTAATCATTGACAAATTCGGTGAAAGCAGTAAAATTAGAAAATTTATACATTTAGAAATACCAAGGTAATGAGTAATCCACGCAGTGCCCTCTGTGACTAATTATACCTGCGGTCTGTATATGTGTTGGTGTGTGAGTGCGTGGATGCACGTCTGTGTATATGTGTGTGAGCGTGAGCGAGTCTTGGAGGGTGTAATTATATGTACCTCTAATGTGATGGTTATTTCACTCCTGAAACATATGTCAGTATGAACTTTGATGGTCCATTCTGGGTTATCAAAACAACACACCCAAGTTTAGTTTGATGTGCAGGCTTAATATACTTCTATATACTGTGTGTGTGAGCGTGTGTGAGCGTGTGTGTGTGTGTGTGTGTGGATGTGATGGGTTCGAGTGTGTGTGCGTGATGGACGCGTGTGTGTACGGGAGCTTGTATATTATTGATTGTAAATAAATAACTCAGAGCCAGCGTTTGGTGGTTTTTCACCTTACTACAGAAATCCTTATTTTAAGTAAATATACCCTACCTATGTTTATTCAAACGTTTATATATATATATATATATATATATATATATATATATATATATATATATATATATATATATATATATATATATATGTACGTATGTATATATATATATATATATATATGTATATGTGTACGTATGTATCTTTATGTATATATATATAGCCATGTATTTATACATACATACATACACACACACACACACACGCATATATATATATATATATATATATATATGTGTGTGTGTGTGTGTGTGTGTGTGTGTATTTATATATATTACAAAATCTTCGGATTTTTTAAATATTCTAAGCCACTGGTTTTAATTGATGAATATTAATTTCTACCCTCATTATTTAAGTTATATACACACACACGCAAACACACACACACACATAAATGAAAACGCGCACGCACACACATACATACACACACAAATAAAAACTGACAATGAAGAATTTGTTAATTACAAACTCAGAGAACTGAATAAGTAGGTTATAGACAGAAAGTCTTTGGAAGTAAATAAAATTTAGCTACTATAAAACAGATTCAGAGAAAGGCAGAGAGAAAGAGAGAAAAAACAGAGAATTTCAGGTTTAATGAGATTGATTGAAGCACTCCGTCGGTTACGACGACGAGGGTTCCGGTTGATCCAAATCAACGGAACAGCCTGTTCGTGAAATTAACGTGTAAGTGGCTGAGCACTCCACAGACACGTGTACCCTTAACGTAGTTCTCGGGGATATTCAGCGTGACACAGAGAGTGACAAGGCCGGCTCCTTGAAATACAAGTACAATAGAAACAGGAAGTAAGAGTGAGAGAAAGTTGTGGTGAAAGAGTACAGCAGGGATCACCACCATCCCCTGCCGGAGCCTCGTGGAGCTTTTAGGTGTTTTCGCTCAATAAACACGCACAACGCCCGGTCTGGGAATCCTATGACCGCGAGTCCGCTGCCCTAACCACTGGGCCATTGCGCCTCCACTTTAATGAGATAAGGGAAATATAAAACGATAATAAATTTAAATTTTATTTAGTAAATTTATTAATTTGTTCGATGTAAAATGAATAACTAATTTTATTTGTTTACTGGTAGAAATTTTATTCGTTTGCGGGTGTGTGAGAAAAAATTTCTGTTGTAGTTACAAAACCTGGAATTTTTGGGGAGGAGGGTCGTTGATTTGATCGGCTCCACTGTTAAACTTGTTCTGCTTTTATTGGTTTCAAATTTCGGCACAAGGCCAGCAATTTCGGGGTGGGGGTAAGTAGGTTACATCGACCCTGAACGGGTGAAAAACAAAGACGACCTCGATGGAATTTGAACTCAGAATGTGAAGTCGGATGGAATGCTGCTAAGAATTTTGCCTGGCTCGTTAACATATCTGCCACTTCGCCGCCTTTTCGGTTCTTATTTTATCGACCTCGAAAGGATAAAAGGCAAAGTTGACCTCGGCGGAATTTGAACTCAGAGCATAAACACAAATGAAATACCTATTTCTTTACTATCCACAAGGGGCTAAACACAGAGGGAACAAACAAGGAGAGACAAACGGATTAAGTCGATTACATCGATCCCAGTGCATAACTGTTACTTATTTAATCGACCCCGAAAAGATGAAAGGCAAAGTCGACCTCGGCGGAATTTGAACTCAGAACGTAGCGGCAGACAAAATACCGCTAAGCATTTCGCTCGGCGTGCTAACGATTCTGCCAGCTCGCCACCACAAATGAAATACCGCTATGCGATTTGTTCGGCGAGTTAACGATTCTACCAGTTTCCCACCTTTACAAGGAATATGAATATTTTAATGAACGACAATAAGAAATAACGGCCTCCTAATTAGTTATGTGACTAATTAAAAGTGATACACTGAAATCTTTCCATAATGCTTAAATGAGTAGTTGTTAGTTGATTCAGTAGAGCTATTGACAAAATGGCTTTCAGCATTTAATTACGTCTATTCATGGTCTGATTTCAAATCCTGCCAAAATCAATGTTATTATTCCTCCTGTAGTCGATAAACATAAAGCACCCCTGAAATATAATGATCACTCTGATTGGCTATACACACCTTCCAAATGTGAGGCTTAAGGCATAATGCTAGCGTGTGATGAATGGCAGAAACATAGAACTATAGATTATATGATGACTTGCAAATTGCTTCTTAATACATTCCGTCATGTTCGAACGAGAATATTCTAATCACTATTGTGTTTCGTCAAGAACAACTTTACCTTTACGACGAATATGTATTTATAAAGCACTCGATTCGTTAGTATAAGGAATTCACAGACATTCGTTGTTTCGATGTTGTTGTGTTTCCTCAGCCAAAAGAACCCCTGTAAGCCATGACTCTGATAAGAATCAACTTGCTTATAATACCTGCTTATTATACCTGCGCAGAAACTGTTCACTGATATCAGTCAACTGATAAAAAAAAGTGTCATATGCAGGGTGAACAGAAAGATATAAAACGATGACGTGCATATTCATTCTTAATTTGTTCAGGCATATTTAAGGCACCAGCTAGAAATAGAAGTCAAAATTCAATCAAATCACACATATCACACGCATTAGATAATGTACTGGGTTGGTGCATAATTATTGTGGCTTTTTTCAACAAATTTTAATCAACAAAAACAATAACAATATGAAACAAAAACATCTTTAAATGATTATTCCGGAGCATATTGACCATCTACTTCAATTGCTTCTTCCCATTTGCTTGGTAGGCGGTCAGACCGTCATTTAAAGATGCGTTTGTTAAATATTGTTATTGGCTTTTTTGTTGAATAAAATTTGTTGAAAAAAAAAACCCCGCAATAATTATGCACCAACCTAATAGTCCAATTTACTCCATGTATCTGGTCGAACCCTGCAAACAAATAAAAAAAAATCAAGTGATGTCTTTCCATATTTATTTTTGGAGTGTAGTTGATGGAATGTTATTGAGCCCGAAAGGATGAAATGTGAAACTGAGACCCGCTCATATTTGAATTAAAAACATAATATAGAGTAAGTAAATACATAATATAGAGTAAGTTAAACCACGATTTGATTATTTCTGTCACACTTCACCCTCCGTCGCTCAACTATTTTTATCACACTTCTCTACTCCATCTTCTAAAGTGTCTATCACTCCTACCTTTGGTCATTCTTCTGGGGGTATTTTGGGGTTGTTGTTTTTTTTTTTTGAGGTGAGGCGAGTAATGTAAAATTCATTCCAAACAAACCGACGCAATACTGCACTACATATACATAACATTCTATAATGTTGACAATCTCTTGAGAATGTTTACATTCCTCACTGGCTATGTCTTCTTCCTATTTTGGTATTTTAAAAATAAAATACGGCTTTTATCCTGGTGCTTCTAACTGAAATTAACGGGCGATAAACAAAAAGCAAACATGCATTGTTTTGCAAAAATATGGTACAAGCGAATCCCCAAACCTTACTTTCAGTAATGTGACATGTTTAATAAATATATATTATCATACGCCACACAGAAATTAGTAAATTTTAAAAACAATTTCCATACGACACTCCCTTTCTTATAAAATATATTGAGGTCATTCCTGTACACTATCTCTCCATCATATATTTCCACCACCTCGTAGTGTTATCTGAAAATAACATACGAACACACAATGGCACACCTTACAAGTAAATAAATCTTCTAAAGTAAATAATATATAAAAAATAAACTGATGTTAGAATACGATCAGAGTGCAAAAGATTTTGTTCAAACTTATCAAATTTCCTTTAAACGTTCTTAACTTGTATTCAGTAGTCACTTCAAACTTTCATCTGAATACTTTAAAATCCGGGATACATTCCTCCTACATGGGAATAGTATAACGAAAAGAAGGTTTGCTAACCTCTTTAACAACGGCACTTATAATTCAAAAGCTCCCTAGAAAAGAAAACAGTACACCCACACAAGCGGTTATACCGATATGTACTTTTAATTGTATTTCTTGCGTTCACTACAATAGACATGTTAATATTATCTCAAGTCCAACATATTTTAGACATTTAGTATGTAATCATAAAGGATTACACATTTTACACATAAAGAAGTCACGTCTATAGACTTTGAATTATATATAGAGACAGCCCAGCTTAAAAGGATAAAGACCCCCTTGGGTCATGAATGACCATTGGATTGCACCTAGAAAGTTACCTTCGGATGTACAAGTCCGGGCAAGGTTGTTTATGGAAAACCAGCAGTCGCCCACGCAAACAAGCTTCCCCACTCTACGCTATTGATCTTATCCAAGAGAAAGACAAAAGCCGATACAACTTGGCACCTGTAACGTCAAAACTCATTTCTACAGCTGAGTGAACTGGAGCAATCTGAAAATAAAGTGTCTTGCTCTTTTGTCACTTCCATTATAGTTTCGAAAAAATGACTGTTAAAATCGAACTGCACTCTTTAAAACTTGCCCTAAGAATATTAAAAAGGTAAAATTACTACCTACTTTATAGCAAGTTGATGCAGGTAATTTATCTCGTCCATCTCCGACTTTTAGTTCATGCAATTGACAAAATCGCATTATTAATGGGATGTATATATATATATATATATATATATCCGGCTCGTTACTGTCAGCGTTCAAATCCCGCCATGGTTGACTTCGCCTTTCATCAATTTGGAGTCGATAAAATAACAATTACCAATTGAGCACTGGTATCAGTACAATCAAATAGCCCCCACCCTCCAAAATTTCAGGTCTTGCAACTATAGCAGAAAGGATTATTAGTATTATCAGTATTATTATTGTTTTCGATAAACTAGTACTCTTTGAGCTGTGGAATCGGTGTATTCGATTAGCCTAAGATTTCGTCTAAGATGTCAGTCCTTGTGCTTATCGTAGAAAAGATCATCATCGCCATCTTTATTATTTTTATATATTTTTTAAAAGTTAATTAATATTATATGATCTTATATATTTCCATCATTTTCACTTCTTTCCTATTCATCTATCCTGATATATAATATCTTAATGTATATGCACTGTACACCCCACTTCTTTACTCTTTAATGTAAATTTCAAACTTTCAAATCCACCGCAACTTAAATCAATCTAGAAGGGATTGCCTCCCTTATAATAGCTGACCACAGGGGTACACATGTTTATATAACTTCTCTATTCTCTGTTTGTCCACCCATTTTGACTGATGCTTCACCTACTTTTTCTATCTCCTTGACTTTTCTATCCCCTCTTCCACCTTCTAAATGATGTGCCAAAATTCTGCTACTTGAGAAGCATCCTCTCAAACAATGCCCAACTGGACGAAGAGATTAGCCAACGATTGTCTAAGACAGGCTCAGCTTTCGGTAGACCCCAGCACAAACGGTAGAGAGACCAGTACATCTGGCTGGTCACAAAGATCAACGTGTACCAGGCAGCAGTACCTCTCTCATATGTGGTTGTGAAACATGGATCCTCTACAGACGCCATATCAGATGGCTAGACACTCCGCTGCTTCGCTCAACTTGTAACATCAAGTGATAGGACAAAGACCCCAACACAGGTCCTTAAAAGCTGTAACATTCTATAGGTAAAGAGAGTTTCCTTATCAAAGTGCAACTGTGGCGGGTTGGTCGTGTGAAATGCATGGAAGATACTCGCATATCTAAAGCGCTATATATGTTCCGCCATTGCTCCTTTATAATGACACTCTAAAGGCCTGCTTGAAATTCTGATAGATAAACTTGTTCACAAGGATAGTACTCGGTAGAGAGGCTGTTGCTGTCAAGCCATCTCCGACTTTGAGTCAGCCAGGATCAACATTCTATTGGAGAAACCAGTCCAGCAGAGAGCCGGGTCTAATTTTGGCCCGAGATGACGGATACCGCTACTGCAGCATCGGCAACCGTTTCTGCAAATCCCGAATATATCTGAATATCCACATAGAACAACATGGCAGAGCATCGAACTCTGAGCATTTAACAGATGTGTTTTACTGAATGCTCATTCGCCGAAGAGAGAAGAGAGTGCAGTGAGTGTTTGTGTGTGTGTGTGTGTGTGTGTGTGTGTGTGTGTGTGTGTGTGTGTGTGTGGGTATGTTTGTGTGTGTGTGTGTGTGTGTTTGTGTGTGTGTGTGTAAAGAAAATTGATTTTATACATATGCGAATAAACCAAACATAAAATGATGTAGTTTATGAAATAAAACATAGATGTCAATATAGAGTGAAATGATTAACTGAGCATTAAAACAAAAAGTTTCCAAACAATATCAAAGAGAAAAACATTGATGTGAAATAGGTCAGAATTCTTCCCTGGAAAGTCCAAATATTCTGGGATCCACTTGTTAGTTCTGAAAAATAAAATGGAATAAAATAATCTTTTGTTAATGAGCTGTATCTCATTGACATAATACGTGTTAATTGTATGTTATGTTGTAAGTATATTCTATAACAGACATACAATGATATATGTATATATATATATAATATATATATATATATATATATATATATATATAGAGAGAGAGAGAGAGAGAGAGAGAGAGAGAGAGAGAGAGAGAAAGAGAGAGAGAGAGCACTTTATGTATCAAAAGTCCATGCATTTATTTGTAAAGTTAAGGAACTTATAAAAAATTGAAACGCACCAGTGACTTCTAGGACACCCTGTGTGTGTGTGTATATATATATATATATATATATATATATATATATATATATATATATATGAATATATATATATATATATATATATATATAAATATATATATATATATATATATATAATATATATATATATATATATATATTTATTTATTGTAGTTATTATCAGTGTATTTTGGCGATTTAAATAAGAGCTTTGACTGTTATTTCCGCAGGTAGACATACTTGTTATGCTCTTTGATTAATTTTAACCCTTCATTTATTTAATGCTTTCTTGGGACCTGCAATCGCCTATATTATTGATTCTGTTATTATCATTTTAAAATTGTTACACTAGATAATAATAGAGTCAATGATATCTTCGCAAATATTTTCTAAATCATTTTGCTCTGTACACACACACACACACACACACACACACACACACACACACATATATATATATATGAGAGAGAGATTCTGGTATCGAGAGGACTCAAAAGGCAGGCAAAGCTATGTATGTGTTACGGAAGGACCACTTTTATACTCCCGGTTCGATGATAAAAGTATCGTGTGTGAGCGGGTGAATGCTGAATAAAATGAGATAACAAAGCCAAGGCAGAGTGAAATTTCTACGACATTTATAAAGAGAAAGGTAGTTTTACAGCAGTTTCGGGGATAATAAAGGATATCCCATCATCAGAGACGACATGAGAGAGATAAATAGAAGGAAATAAGAGAATTCAATATGAGTTATTTTGGAAAGGGGGAAATATAGGAGTATAAAGGAAGATATATTTTTCTTTACTACCCACAAGGGGCTAAACACAGAGAGGACAAACAAGGATAGACAAAGGGATTAAGTCGATTACATCGACCCCAGTGCGTAACTGGTACTTAATTTATCGACCCCGAGAGGATGAAAGGCAAAGTTGACCTCGGCGAAATTTGAACTCGGAACGTAACGACAGACGAAATACGGCTACGCATTTCGCCCGGCGCGCTAACGTTTCTGCCAGCTCGCCGCCTAAAGGAAGATATATGTTGGATGTTGTAGTCGCAGCTCCTTTATCCAATAAGGTGCTGTGTAGAATGGTATAGAGGCTTCTTGTCCATAGTATTGAAATTCTGATACGAATTCATTTTGTTATTATAAATGGATTGTGTGTAGATATGAATTCCATATGCTGTTCATTCAAAGGAATCTTGTAGTGTAAAATTTTACATTACAAGATCTCTGGCTGCAGGCAAATGACTGAAACAAGTAAAGGAATAAAGGAGTACATACATTCATACATACACACACACATACATTATGTGCATACATACATATTTACGAGGGGCGTTCAATAAGTAATGCCTCTGACCCACTTGCAGTTGTTTGATCTAGCTGAAAATTTACATGTGCAATTATTTATATCTCTAAAGATTAGGTGGCAAATTACAGCTCTGAACTAATTGTGGTTTCTGATATACAGGTGTTTGAACTGAGTCAAGTGTGAAATGGAGCCTGTTGAGTGTCGAGCAGTGATCCGGTTTTTGTATTTGAAAGGACGCACACCACGGGAGACTTTTGATGAAATGAAAGTAACTTATGGTGATGATGCCCCATCATATGACCTTGTAAAACGCTGGCATCGTGAATTCAAACATGGTTGGAACTCTGTGGAAACAGCTCCTAGATCTGGTCGCCCCCCTTCTGCCATTGATGAGGCATCTGTCCATCAAGTTGAGGCTGTCATTTTGGAAGATCGACGCATAACTATTCGTCAAATAGCCCATGAGGTCAATTTTAGTACCGGGTCTGTGGAAACTATCATTCATGACCATTTGCATATGCAAAAGGTGTCTGCCAGATGGATTCCCAGGTTGCTCACACCTTTCCAGAAGCAAGAACGCGTCGAGTGCTCGAGGATGAATTTGGAGATGTGCCAAGAAGATGAGTAAAAATTTTTCAAAAGACTTATTACACAGGATGAAACCTGGGTCCATCACTATGATCCAGAGACCAAAGCCCAGTCAATGCAGTGGAGGCACCGTGACTCACCTCCTCCAAAGAAGCAAGGGTGCAGCCCTCCGCAGGCAAGGTCATGCTCACAGTCCTCTGGGACCAGGACGGAGTAGTGATGACAGATTTCCTGGCAAAGGGTAGCACAATTACAGGAGCCTATTATGCTTCACTTTTGAGGAAATTAAGAGAAGCTATCAAAATCAAGAGGCGGGGCAAGATCAGCAAAGGCATCCTCCTCCTGCAGGACAACGCTCCGGTCTACAACTCGCGTGTCGCCAGATCAGAAGCACAGGCGTGCGGCTATGAACTCCTCCCCCATCCCCCCTACTCTCCTGACCTTGCACCCTCTGATTTTCACCTCATCCCAGCCATGAAGTTGTTTTTGAAAGGAAAGTGTTTCCCAGATGTATGAGTGTATAAGTCTATATTGTGTGTACTGGTGAATATATGACAACAGTCAGCAGAGAAAATGAGAGAACGAAATATATATAAAGTTACCTGGACACAAAGGTCTCTTTAATTTTGGGAGAAGTTCACTCCACACACCGCATATGTTGTTCATGTAATTCTCCTTCGTCTCAGATTTTTTGTCAATCACAATATATTTCTGGCTTTCGAGTGTGAACTTGGGCCATGGATCATTGGAGCAATCAAAACAATCTCCATTGTTAGGATTACTGGAAAATAATGAAACAAAGAGAAATCAAAACTTTAGGTAAGTGAGGCTTTGTGCTTATGGTAGGAAACATGATAGGAAATATTTTATGCAAGTGACTGGAGATGAATTGATAGATTCGTTAGAACATCGGACAAGATGTCTTTACTGCTCCTTATATGTGTGTTCAAATTCCCACCGAGGTCAACTTCAATCCTTTTTGGATAAACAAAATAGTGTAGCAGTAATTACTGAAATCGATTTAGTCTACAGTAACCTCCCTTTAAAATGAATGACTTGTGTCTGTGTCAGAATAAAACGTTAAGTATGATGTGTTCATGTGTGTGTGTGTGTGTGTGTGTGCGCGCATGCGTATGTGAGTTCATGTGTATATGTGCGTGTTTGTATCTGTGTGTATGTGTATGTGTGTGTATGTGTGTGTATGTGTGTGTATCACTTTGTAGTGATGTATAGATTTTATTTATTAATATATAAAGTAGTTGAAAAATTGTCAAGAGTTAACCAAAAAAGTCTGTCATCCGTTTAATGCCTCAAAGAAAGCTTATTGCAACTAAAAACATAGTTTGACCTCTTCTGACCTGCCATGAACCAGCCTCCCTCCAAATACTTCTTTATTTATTTTATATTTGTTTCATTTTTATCTTTCTAACCAAGCCTCCAAAATCTCTGAAATACACTTTGTTTCAAAATTCACTACACCTAACTGCATACGCAAGCATATAGATTCTATACGACAAAGAACATCTTAAATACCACTCCTCAAACATTCTTTTTGGAAAACTCAAGAAGAAAAATTGAACTTATTCCGTTTTATTTATTTATTTATTTGTTTGTTTGCTTCTGTGATCAGACTGCAGCCGGGATGGAACAGTACTTTGAAGAATTTCAGTCGCACAAATCGACCCCCGTACTTATTATTTTTTTCTTTAAGCTTGGTGCTTATTCTGTCTGTCTCTTTTTGCCGAAACACTAGTTACGCAGACATAATAATAATTAAATTTCGAACAGAGTAGCAAGCCTCCCTCTGAAATGGACCGAGGGGGAGTTTTCTCAGAAAGGTCGAGCAGAATTGATGAATGTCTTTGTCACCTCCGTCATTGTTTACCGCCTGCCTATTGTTTTATCATAATCCTCGTCCTACCAAAGTGAAGTGGCTACCTTTTTGCTGTTCAGTTCACACATCTGCTGTCAATATCATCAGGAAGGTGGGCTCAATATGTCGTTACCATTTGTGTACAGTTACGTGCTGATACTGTATCACATATAGAAATTCCTGGCAACTGAGCGGGTATGGTCTCCGTTTGTAAGACTCACCTTACTGCATTTCATTGTTTTGCCGAAGTCGATTTGCTCGAGTAGAGTTTGTCAAGGCGTTGGCCCAGCATGACCTCAGTCTAATGACAGAATCAGATAAAAAGAAGATACACACACAAGCAAATAGTATAGAAAATAAATAAATAAATAAATAAATAAATAAATAAATAAATAAATAAATAAATAAAGACTCACCCTGATTTAGAAAAGTTAACAAAAGAACTGGTCAGTTTTTCTGTTACTAATTTATCCTTCTCTGAAAAAATTTTTCCGGATAACGGGTGCCCAAACGCAAAAAAATTATCATAACCATGCATGACACCCAACCATTTCGGCCAGGGAGTTAATCGCGATAGAAACTCGAAAGAATACATGTAGACATTGGAATGGGTGCTGAATTGCTCGGCCAATTTGATAGCAGGACATTTAAATGATGTATCGCCAGCTACTTGTTCTATTATGTATCTGTATTTTTCAGTCTCAGGAAAGGAGAAGACACGAGAACCATAAAGATATGTGATAACATTCATTTGCTGAGGGTTTAGATATGTTGGCCGAGTAATATCATTCATTAGTTTATGTGCAGTATCTGTTCTCATCGGGACAATCTTATTTATGGGGAATTGTTTGGGGAATGCCGACAGAAGAAAGAGACTTCCTTCGTTTTCGACAAACCCTGTTAGCACATCTTTTTTCACAGTTTTATCATTCAGTATTTCGCTTGGTTTTCCTGGTAAGAAATAATTGTCGACAACAGGGGTGAAGGTAACTTTTATGAAGTCATCTACATTGTAAAATTGTGCTAGAGCTAGAGTGTTAGCATCAGCTTCTAAAAAGCAATCTATCATCGCTTTAGTGTTATTCATGGGACATTTAAGAGCAAAAGCCATTGCCTTTGCTCTATCAATATTTTGTCTAATGGTCTAAATGCCCAGGTAGAGGTAGGTGACCCACTCATCATAATAGCATTCCTGAAAAGCTTCCGAGAAAGTGGGGAAACAACATGAAAACCAACAGATGCTGCACCAGCACTTTGTCCAAATAGTGTCAGTTTATCAGGGTCTCCTCCGAATGATGCAATATTATCGCGGATCCACTGTATAGCGAGGTTTTGATCAAGCAGTCCCATATTGCCTGGAGCACGCTCATCATTTAAAGAAAGGAAACCAAATGGCCCTACTCTGTAATTCATTGATGCAACGATAATATTTTGACTGGCAGCTAACCATTTTCCATTATATAATTCCACTGTGGTCGTCCCTGAAACAAATGCACCTCCATGTATCCAAATCATTGTGGTTAAATTTGAACGGAGTGTTCGTGCTTCTGAAGGCGCCCAAATATTCAAATAAAGACAATCTTCGCTTATATTAGTTTTTATTTTCCATATCTCTGAACCCTTAAGATCATCATATTTTTTACTTACAGGTTGTACACAAGCCGCAACATGTTCCTTCGTTTCTTTTATACCACTCCACCGTTCAATTTTTTCAGGTCTTCTAAATCTTAGATTACCAACGGGAGGTTTAGCAAATGGTATTCCAAGAAATACATCAAGATCAACTTTCAGAACTGAAATTGTTGACCCTTTAATCTTTCCAGTGGTAGTATCAATTATCGGATCTAGCGCATAGACGTAAGTTTTTAACAGAGAAATTATGAAAATATATTTCAATCCTTCCATGATATTAATAGCTCAACTGCTGATGAAATTCTGAAAGAAAGAAGAAAAAAAATGTTTTTGAAAAAAACTTAGTTGAATCTGTGCAAAGTAGGTAAATTTTGTACTACTTATCATTAGCTCGGCTTGCGCTGAGATAATCATTTCCTTTAATCATATTCACTAAACATGTCTTCACAATGACACTGTGTCATTGTGAAGACATGTTTAGTGAATATGATTAAAGGAAATGATTATCTCAGCGCAAGCCGAGCTAATGATTTTCCTAAGATGGAAATTTTTACTAAACAATGAACTGTTAGCACACTAATTGATATTATATAATATAATTTTAGAGCATCATTTTCAGCATATACGTGCAAACACACATACACACAAACACACACACACACATACACACACACTTCACTCGAACACACAAACACATACGCACACACACACACATACATACATACATACATAACACATACATACATACATACATACATACATACATACATACATACATACATACATACCCCCACTCATGGATACTAGAAGCTCTTCAACTTACTAAAGTTCCAGTGAAAAGAGTGAAAGCCATAACAGACCTGACTTCATCGTGGGCCACCATCTTGAAATTAAACACAAAGAGTGACTGTATTATATCCGACAGAATACAATATCGCAGAGGCATATTCCAAAGACACGGCCTCTCTGTGGTCTTTATATTTTCTGTAACCCCTTGTCATTTATGTTAAGGAAGTCTGAAGGATATTTCTCTGGTCCACAAGGAAATAGAAATACCTAAACTACACACTGTTTCTTTGTGGATGACTTAAAACTTTAAGCAAAGAATATGCATGAGATGAAAAAGAGTCTTGACCCAGTTACAATATTCTCAAAGGATGTAGGGTTGGAGTTATTGTATGGTTGTGAATGTTATTGTATGGTTGTGAAAAGGAAAACTATGAATTAGATCAGTAACATCTCCATCAATAATTTGACTGTTTCCCCTGTATCTGACGAGGAATGTTACAGGTCTCTAGGTCTGGATGAAAATATATCTTACAATGGCTCCTGTAGCAAGACACGTATCACTAAAGAATATTACTGCCGAATAAAGAAAATTTGGACCTCAGAACTCTCTGTATTCAATAAAACAGTGGCCCACAATGTGTTTGTAGTGCCAGTACTCATAGCAACATTTGAGCTGCTTGATTGGATGCTTGATGAGATCTGAGCCATTGATGTGAAAACCCGAAAAATACTAACAAGCATACATAATTTCAACATAACAGTTATGTAGACCGCCTCTACCTGAAACGTAAAGAAAGCAGCAGTGGCTTAACATCGATCGAAAATGCCTTTGAATGTCGCATCATATCCTTTCAACAACATCTTTTAACCACCAAATGTCGAAGTGCATCCCTTTGACCAAGTTTGCATATACGACGTTGATAGCATCACTAGAGTTGGAAGGCAGCTCTTTGAGCAACAGTCTGTCTC
>NC_043006.1:55966526-56004026 GCF_006345805.1 Octopus sinensis
GTTATACTCGGAGACTGGTCAATATAAAGATCGGCAAAGGACTGGCGCCCCAAGAAAAACGACGGTGCAATTGGACTGTCGAATCGACCGACTTTCGGAAGACAACCGAATGCTGACTACCGTTGACATTTGTAAACAATTGTCCGGCGAGAATGGTGTAATTTTTACACCACAATCCGTCCGCAACCGTTTAAGAGAATTTGGACTTCATGGACGAATCGCTAGGAAAAAGCCAATAATATCTGAAAGAAATCGACTCAAACGCCTTAATTTTGCAAAAATCCATGCTCAATGGACTGCCGAAGATTGGTGCAGGGTCCTTTGAAGTGACGAGTCACGCTTCTGTATGTTTGGATCGGATGGTAAAACATACATCAGGTGTCGCCCAACCGAGGAATTCCACCCGAAATGCGTGAAAAAGACGGCGCAAGCGGGTGGTGGGGTTGTGATGGTGTGGGCGGCATTCATTAGCTTTGGTGTTGGTCCTCTAGTTAAAGTTGATGCACGATATTATGTAAATAGAGGAATTTATCTGTAAATGTAAGATGTGGCAAGGATATGTGGTAAGTAAGGAATGAGTGTAGGCAGTTTTTCCGATGGCCAGATAACTGAAGAGATGGTGGCGTGGATTTCCACCCCGACATCTGAAACTGGGTGTTTTATCATGGCTACCGAATAATTGTCACATATTACATTTACAGATATATATATATATTTATGTGTGTATGTGTATGTGTATGTGTTTATGGATATCTATCTATCTATCTATCTATCTATCTATCTATCTATCTATCTATCTATCTATCTATCTATCTATCTATCTATCTATATATCTATCTATCTATCTATCTATCTGTCCATCTGTCTATCTATCTATCTATCTATCTATCTATCTATCTATCTATCTATCTATCTATCTATACACACAAACGCACACACACACATGTATATACATATGTCGCTCTTGAGTTCTACTTTTAACAAGTAATCCGTAAACCTGTTGCATGGTCGGATCGTCGACGGCTAAACAGGTAACCCTACCAGGCTTGCTTGGTGAGGAGGGTGACTGTTGGACACCCTGCAGGATGAAGACTAAGACTCTTCAAAGGGCGGAGGAACTCATGAGTAGTCAACAGCCATCCAACAAATATGTGTAAATATAAATTATTTTTTATATATAATCTTATATATATATGTATATTTTTATTTATAGACGATAAGAAAATGGAGGAAAAACAACAATATGCGTATGTATATACATATATATGTAAGTATGTACATATATGTATGTTTATATGCGTACATATATAATTACATTATTTATGTTATTATGTTTTTGAACGTCACGCATCCATTTCCAAGGAAGTTTTACCTTAATAAATTTGATGCGACACTTCTATTCTGTTTCTCTTTCGTTTCCTCTCTCTTCCTTATCTCTAATTCTTTTTATCTTCCCTTCTCCCCTTTCGGTTTTTTCTCTCTTATCCTTTCTCTAATTCTTTTCCTCTCCCCTTCACCCTTCTCTGTCAGTCCCTCTCTCTCCCTCACTCTTCCTCCTTTCCTCTCTCATTGTTCGCATTTGATCAACGGTCATCTTTCTTTTTCCTAACTTATATATATATATATATATATATATATATATATATATATATATATATATATATATATATACGACGAGCTTCTTTCAGTTTCCGCCTACCAAATCCACTCACAAGGCTTTGGTAGGGCCGGGGCTTTAGTAGATGACACTCTCCCAAGGTGTGCCACGCAGTGGGACTGATCCCAGAACCATGTAGTTGGCAAGCACGATTCTTACCACACAGCGGTGCCTACACTGGCCAAAATAAGTTTAAGACTGAAGATGACAGTTCTATTCATTCATTAATTTATTTTTAACAAAACTCTATAAAATTATTTTACATTTTACAGTTTCTGTTGAATATTTTTTTACCTTCAAATGATATAGGCTTTTTATATCTTTCTACAATTTGAATAATTTTAATGCGCAATTAATTCAAATGATTAAAAATTGTCGGCAAAATTAGTTTAAGACCTACCAACGTTATTTTGTTTAAGACTGTACCAAGATTAAACCAAATAGGTGGTCATATGGCTGATAGTACTGCACTGTTTTGTTTAATAATCGAGCATTGTTACACATTAATTTGCTATGTAAAGTGTTGTAATATCAATGGTCGTGTTGCTTCATCAGCAAAATGTGTCCTTCATGAATATTAGCAAGAAATTAGGATGCAGCAAAGTGGCTTGTGTTCAAGCATAGAAGCTTTACCAAACCACTGGCCAATACATATTTCGACAAAGAACGAGCGCTCCGAGAAAAACAACAGTACAGATGGATCGGCGAATTCATAGGCTCTCTTAAGGTAAGCGAATGCTAACAGCAGTTATCTGAAGAAACTGATATCAGCTTTACACCACAAACAGTCAGAAACCGTCTAAAAGAATTTGGACTGTTCGCCTAGATCGCTCAAAAGAAGCCGAGTCGGCGGAAGCGGATCAAGTTTGCTGAAAGCCATATTGAATGGACGGCCGAGGACTGGTCAAAAGTTCTTTGGAGAATCTCGCTCTGCATCTTTAGATCAGATGAAAGATTTATGTTAGACGCCGTCCAACAGAAGAATTCCATCTTAAGTGTATCAAGAAAACGGTGCAAGCGGGAGGTGGTGCCATATTTAAATAATCAGATTCCGCCGGGATCTATTTTCCAACAGGACAAGGAAAGTTTTGCTATATTTTGAGCGCAATAATATGGTGGTTATTGAGCGGTATCCACAGAGCCTGGATTTGAATCCTACCGAAAATTTATGGAATTAAGTTTCTAAACGAGTTCATGCAAAAAACATCAACAAATTTGTCAAAATTATATAATTTTATTAAAGAAATATGGTAAAACATTCCAAATGAATTTTGTGCTAATTTGCCGAACTCCATGTCATACCGTGGTAAAACTCTAATTGAAAGTAATGGCTATGGAACTAGGTGCTAATAATAAATTTTTATTTGTTGATCATTTGTGTAAATTTTCAATTTAAACAAAATAATGTTGGTACGGGCTCAAATTTATTTTGCTGATAATTTTTAATCATTTGAATTAATTGCGCATTAAAATTATTCAACTTGTAGAACGATACATAACGCCTTTGTGATTCGAAAGAAGAAAAAAATTCTACATAAACTGTAAAAAGTAAAATAATTTTATACAGTTTTGTTAAAAATAAATTAATGAAGGAACAGAACTATCATCATCGGTCTTAAATATATTTTGGCCAGTGTACGTGTGAAACCTCATGGCTCAGTGGTTAGAGCGTCGAACTCACAGTCATGCAGTAGAGAGATCCATTCACGGATCTGGCCGTGTGTTGTGTTCTTGAGCAAGACACTTTATGTCACGTTGCACCAGTGTACTCAATTGTAGAAATGAGTTGCGACGTCACTGGTACCAAGCTGTATCAGCCTTTGCCTTTCCCTTGGATAATATCGGTGGCGTGGAGAGGGGAAGCTGGTATGCATGGGCAACAACCTTGCCCGGACTTATGCCTCGAAGGTAACTTCCTAGGTGCAATCCCATGGTCATTTATGACTGAAGGCTGTCTTTACCCTTTATATATATATATATATATATATATATATATATCAAGGTGTGTGTGTGTATGCATTATATGTGTAATATATAATGTGAACTGATATAGTAGTGCTTGAAAGGGAGGCGTGCTGTCTTAGTACGGAAACTGGTTTCATTATGTCTTTGTAGGGTAAATAGATATGTTCTTATTAGAGCACCAAATCGAAGTACTAGAAATGGTGTCCTCTCCAGAGCTATTATTGCATTGAACACATTTAGAATTGCTTCTGTCTTATGTGTTGCACGAAGCACAGATGTCTTGTTTGTTATTTTTACCGTATTGTTTAGAATGATACACTGATACTTTTGGTTGACATGTCATCTTATCTAATCCAGATAAATGAAGTTTAGGAAACCTTAGAATCTTGGAGAAATCCATGCCATCTGTTAATGGATCTAAGAGATGCCAATAATGCGAAGCTGAAAGTTCGCATATTCTTTTCGAATCTAATAATTCCACCGCACTTCTGAATCCCAGATTCGAAATTTTTCAGCAAAAGGAAACATTCGGACAAATTTCTTTTGGTGAACTGAGCAGCTGTCTCGCAGTCTTTGAACAGTTTCCGTTGAATCATTCTTCTTTAATTATGTTTGATTCTGGCTAGCTTAATTATGACTTTACTGTCAAAGCGTACATCACTCCAATTTTCTTTCTTATTTTTTTCTGCTTTTCCACCCTTCCACTTTTTGCCTCTACATTCTCGATGGGAGAATCGATTGTCAAGCAATGGTGTAGAGACAAACACAATCACAAACACACACACACACACACACACACGCACACACACATACATGCGTACGTATAAATGTACGACGGGCTCCCACTCATCTTCTGTCAACTAAGTTTACTCTCAAGGCATTGGTCAACCCGGGGACACTTGACAAAGGTTATATGTAAAAGGACTGAAAGCACATGGTTAGAAAGTGTGCTTCCTTAACACACAGCCATGCTTGTGCAATTTGAAAGATATTCTCAACGAAACCGTTCAAGATTATTTCATTTCTGAAACTAGCCCTTGAGAAGAGACACGTATCTAACAAGAACAGATAAATAAATGAATAAATAAATAAATCCCCATGACCACAAAACATTACCTTCGAAACATTGATGAATTAAGAACGGCATAACATTAAATAAAAATAGAGGGATCTGAGTTTGGAAAAAAAATCTTCGATTTACGGAAATCTTATTAGTAATATCGCAAAGAAAAATAAGTAATCAACACCAAAAATGAGTGGAGGAGCATTTTTCAGTGGTTAGGATGTTGGACTCTTTATCTTAAGATTGTGGTTTCGATTCCTGAACCGCGCGATGCGTTATGTTCTTGAGTAAAACTCTTCATTTCGTGTTGCACCAGTTCACTCAGTTGGCAAAAATGAGTAATCCTGCGAAGGACCGGCGTCCCGCTCAGGAATGAATATTTACACCAGAGGAACAAGGAAACAGACTCTATGATTCTTAACCCTTTTAAAACAGATGGTGTTTTTGTATGTGTAGCCAAAAGGATGAATTCTTTTCTTTTTGCTGAGGTTGAAATTGATGGGTGCATGTAGAAAACAAAAGATAACAAACCAAACATTCACAACGTCTGTTACATCGGGTCGATCCATCGGCCTGAAAGTCCTTTCAACTTGTATCACTTGGACCAAGTAAACAACCCGAGTGTTCTGAGAGAGTTAAGGCGTAATGTGGACTAAACTACAACACCGAGTGAAAAATAGAATAGTAAAAAGAGAATATTGGAATACAGACTAATGATCCTTAAACAGGAACTGAAACCACCAGCGAAAAGTTCGAGCTTCAGAAAATTGTAGCTGAAAGCAAAATGTTTAACAAAAAATTTTAATCGAAACCAATTAGCAGTCATCAGAGATATTAGGGGATAATCAATGAACGTCACAGTGGCTCCTTCCCAGAAAGATACCGATTCATTCTCGGTAAAAATATCGAGTGAAGCAAAAGAGTTTGATCAGAGAGCAACGTAACTGTAATATATTGTCTTTGTATTAAACCACATGGATACATCATCAATGGCGAGACCCCTGAAACTGTGATTTGATAACTTCAAGATGAGAAGGCAACAGGAAGGGACTTGAATGCTGGATGCTGGTGCAAGAAAGCAGAATTTAATCAGCAGTGACTTATTGACGTCTACCAGCAAACTACCCTTATATACATAAATATACTGAGCTGGTTCGAACTGACAGAAACAAAAGAGATATCCTTAAAACACAATAATTACTCACCTGACCTGACCTCAAACCAATGGACAAATGCATGCTAGAATTTCACGTATAAAATGTATACAATCTGCCCGAAACTGTTCCGCCAAGATCACTGACCTAAAAATGTAATCATACTTAAACAACTTACTAGAGAGAACGGAGATTGGGGGAGTGTGCTAAACAACTCTTCTTTAACAAAGCTGTGAGAAAACATAAAATGAACATCGCCACAGTTTGGTCTGTGCCACATTATCAGGAAGTGTTTTACTCTGTACGCTACTCGTGATTGATAGGATCCCTGCAGCTTGCTTTGCCTGGTTCGGCTCTATTGTCACTGATAAAATACATTATAGCAGAGATATATTCGAAGTTGACATTCACTGTAATGTAATTTATACTTTCAGTAAATTCCCAGTACTTTTTGCTGGGGAAATCTGAAGGATATGCGTTTAGTCCACTGCAAGACAGAAACACCAACCTGACGCAGTGCCTCTTTTTGCATGATGCTGTAATAAATATATGGCATGAAAGAAAGCCTTGGTCGAGTTATGACATTCCCAAAAGCTACAGTCATAATGTTTAGCCAGGATAAATATTCCTATATGGTAATGCAGCAAGTTAAAATTGCAAGCTCCTCTAGTAACATTACTATAAATTGTTGGACTATTTCTCCAATATGTCATATTCTTCTAAATTCTTCTGAAGGAGTCATGTTTCTGAGCTAGAAACCAGCTTTTTTTCTATTGGTGAGAAATTCGAAAAATTAAACCAAGAGTGAATGAAATGTATATAATCTTGCTTGGTGTACATAAAATATTCATATAAATTCTTGATGCTCAGTTACTCACCATATATATTCCTTCAGGCGCAGTACCGCCCCTAGTGAAATTGAGTATTCGAACAAGTATGCTGGGTGATGGGGGATAAACACAGACACTCACACACATATACACACATACATAGACACACACACACACGCACACACACACACACACACACACACACACACACACGCATAAACATACACATGTATGTATATATGTATAATAATAAGTAAGTATAATCTAAATATGTTGGTGTAAGAACTTTTCAAGCATTGCTTTAAGTTTACAAGCCTTTTAACTTTTGCTTGTTTCAGTCATTAGACTGCGATTAAGCTGGGGTGACACTGAAAAAAATTTTCAGAAAATAATCAACGCCAGTAATTATTATTTACTTGTTAAGCAGTGATGGGGAACAAACACAGACACAGAGACAAAGACATACGCACACACACAGACGCACATACACATGCACAAACTCATACGCACACACATTCACGCACACACATACATATATATATATATATATATATATATATATATATATATATATACAATAGGTATCTTTCACTTTCCCTCTAGCAACTCCAGTCACAAGGCTTTCGTCAGTCCGAGGAAACGGGACTGGCCTCGGAAAAATGTGGTTGGTAAACAAACTTCTTACTACACACCCATGTCTGCACATATGGTTGTCAGTGTGCGTGTGTATGTGTATATATATATATATATATATATATATATATATATATATATATGTATATTACGGAGATGTACTCGCATAGTAAGTGATTTGATCTGAGATCGTGTGCTGGAACGAAAACAATTGCAGCGTGGAAGGTGTTTGTAAGCCATTTAAGAAACACACAAAAGCCGTTCGATTCACTTCAACATTTAATTTTAATTTGTCAAAATATTTTCGTCGCTTTAAGGCCGCGACCTGTTCACTGAGATGCAGCACGGATTTTTGTCAGTGAACAGGTCGCGGATTTTAGCGACGAAAATATTTGGTGAGGCAATTCGTTGCTAAACCCTTAATTACTTAGTATATATACATACATATATACATATATATATATATATATATATATATATATATATATATATATATATATATATATATATATATATCGAGACAAAACCACTATTTTAAAACCAAACAAGAAAAGACTTAATCAATACATAAAATTTTAATATAAATTAAATAAACCGCCACAACAATTGTTTCATGTCTGCTACCGACAATCTTCAGGTGGATTTTCGATCTAAAAATATCAATATTTTAAAATATAATTTAATATAATTTAAAATAATAAAGTAATAAAATTATAAATGAAAATAAAAAAATATATAATCTATATATAATCTATATATAATCTATATATAATCAATATATAATCTAAAATAATCTAAAATAAACCCTATAAACAATTGAATATAAAAACCTATTATAAAAGTTCTCATATTTAAAAATGTACAAAAACAAAACCCTAAATCTGATTTTTCCCTGTTATTTTGGATTCATTCCCTAATATTTATTATTATTTATATATATATATATATATATATATATATATATATATATATATATATATATATATATATATATATATATGTGTGTGTGTGTGAGCGTGTGCATGTGTGTTGTGTGAGTTTGTGTGTGTATATATATTTATACGCACACACATAAAGGTAAATAGTAAGATAGAGAGATACCTTCTGTTTTCGTATTGCATAGACTCAATACAGCCAGTGTTGTATGCACTGCTTCAGCTGTTGCAACAAACTAACTGGAACACGAATATGCGTCGGTTAAGTAGGAAATTACTTATAAATAGAGTCAAGCTGGAGGAGTGAGCATGTGTAAGAGTGGAGTGGAGACAGAGTGGGGAGAGTGAATTAGTGAAAGATTGTCAGTGACGTTTTACAAGAGAGAGGGAGGAAGGGAAAGAGAAATAAGAGAGTAAAGGAAAGGAGAGAAAAGAAGAATTAAGAATGGAAACAGAGAAAGAGTTAAGATTTTACAAAATACACACACATACAGATAGGTGTGCGCAGGCTTATATCTAAACTGTTATTCTTTTACTTGTTTCAGTTATTTGACTGCGGCCATACTGGGGCATCACCTTGACGTGTTTTAGTTGTACAAGTCGTACAAATCCTTTCCCGAAACGTTGAATTACGGGAACATAAACGCGTCAACACTCGTTGTCAAGAGGTGATGGACAAACACACACACACACATGCACACGTACGTAAACACACGCACACACATACACACACATATACATACAACTGACTTCTTTTAGTTTCCATCAACCAGATCCACTCACAAGGCTTTGGTCAGCCTGAGGCTATAGTGGAAGACACTTGCCCAAGGTGCCATGCAGTGGGACTGAACCCTAAACAATGTGGTTGGGAAGCAAGCTCCTTACCGCTCAACCTCTACTGCACCTTTATATAGATATAGATCTTTACTTAGCTGGGTTGCTTTGTCTACACACGACAGGAATATTGGGTACAAATACCCCTAAACGGAGTCTTGATATTCAATATTCAATTAATATTGTTGGGTAATGCAGTTTATACCGAACTAGCAAGGTACCTCAATTTAAGTACCCAATTCAACTGAATCTTATATATATATATATATATATATATATATATATAATAGGTTTCAAAGAAAAAAGACTATAAAAGGGTATAAATAGGGGAAAACGGATAAAATACTACTTGTGTGGGTATACTATTTCGATGGCAAGGACGATATACACAAATAGCATTTGCATACATACATACATACATACATACATACATACATACATACATACATACATACATACATACATACATACATACATACATACATACATACATACATACATACATGCATGCATACCTACATGATGGCTTCCCCCTTGTTATAGAATATGGCCATTGCACGAGGCTTAACTGTTATCGGTGATGCGATCGAATATGACTCTTTAGCCCAGCTAAAGATCTACAATGTCTTGTACTGAATTGGCAGCTGAAATGTTTACCGGCAATAGCCTGCTATAGTCGTAACTGGGCTTCATGTGCAACAGCGATGCCCTACCTAACATCCCTCCTTATTTTCTCATGCGCTACTCGAGATTGGTACATGCAGATTGGTACATGACAACAGTTTTCTTGAGACTGACTGTCAATCCTAGGGCAGTGCCAACATCAGAGAATGCTTTCAAAATGTGTTGCCTATCAATCTGTGAGTGCGCTACTAGATCACAATCATCTGCACACAAAGGGTCTCTTATGATAGGGGCAAATACCTTTGCTTTTGCAGCAAAGCGCCTGATATTAAATATACTGCTAGAGGTTCGATAATGGATGTAAACACCATATCTGCAGTTTCTGAATGCAATACAGAAAACCATTGCAAATATATGGCAAATAGGGTCGGTGCCAGAATATCCCCCTGTTTTACTCCGTTTTGTATTGAGACATTTTTCCTCTTACATTAACCCTACCCTTCATGTCTTCATGAAAAGACCTAACCAAAGCAAGGATCTTTTCAGGACACCCAAGTTTCTGGAGGAATTTCCACAGTGCATTTCTATTAACGGTATCAAAGGCTGAAAAAAACCTGATATAAATCGAGACCCTGTTCCACACACTTCTCCTGAAACTGTCTAGCTGAAAAGATCACATCAGTAGTGACGCGTCTCACACGAAAGCCAGATTGACTTTTTGGAAGAACACAATCTGCAACGTGTTTCAGTAGACGATCCAGAAGTACCCTGCATAAAACCTTTCCTACGACAGAAAGCAATGATATTCCCCTATAGTTAGCACAATCATTCCTGTTGCCCTTTCCCTTATATACGACCACCATTACTATATCTCTCCAGTCCTCAAGTATAGATTCACTAGCCCATATCCTATCAAACAAAGAGTAAAGTTGCTGCAGAAGTTTCTCACCATCATGCTATAACAACTCTGCATGTATGCCATCCATACCCGGAGACTTCCCATTATTCACCCTTGAGACAGCTACTGCAACTTCTACCAACTTTGGTGGTTCTGCGAGAGTCGCCTTCACAGGTAATCCAGGGATTAGATTGAAAACATCCTCACTAACTACAGACTGCTGATTCAAAAGTTCATCAAAGTGTTCTCGCTACCTTCGCAGAATTCCTTGTGAATCACGAAGAAGTTCTTTAGCATCCCTGCTTCGAAGTGGTGTCATCAGATATGAAGTTGGGACATAAACTTCTCGCAAGAGACCATACAACATCTTTGTGTTATTGGAATCCGACGCCGCCTGTATCTCATCAGCCTTATTACTCCACCACGTATCCCTCCTCTGAGAGAGCCTCCGTCTCACACGTGATTTTACATCCTTGAGTTCCCTATCTAACACTTCCCTTTCCTGTGGCTTTGTTGACAAATAGCGTGACAAAGTACGTCTTTTATCAGCCAATAAATCATCTATATGTTCATCATTTTCTTTAAACCAATCTTGATGCTTTCTTTGTATCAATCCCAGAATTTTCTTGCCTATATGATAAACTGACTTTTTAAGGATCGGCCAATCCTCCCCAATATCTGCAACATTCATTTCCTCTCGTAAAGTTCTCTTCACTCTATTACACCCAAGACGATCAACATTCAGTCTTTTAGGCAGGGTAATCTCTGCAGCCCGGATTTTACGCTTTGTGACTAATTTCACTTTTGCACGTACTAGGCAGTGGTCAGTCCAACACTCAGCCCTACGAAGAACACGAACACACTGCACATCTCGTCTGTCACGCACCCTAACAAGGATGTAATCTAGAATATGTCATTCTTTAGATGCAGGGTGCATCCATGGGGTCTTAAATTTATTCATTTGTTGAAACATGGTATTGGTAACACACAGACGCAGCAGAAGCATGGCATTACTATTACACTTTTCCACCCCATGCTTTCCAATTACAGTCCATGTGTTAAAATCCTTACCCACTTTAGTATTAAAGTCACCCAGTACGATGACTTTGTCTGCCCGAGGGATATTTCTTATAATGCCGTTCAAAGCATGGTAGAAAGAAACTTTTTCGTCATCAATATAGCACATAGTTGGAGCATACACACTCACCAAGGAATTCTCATGGACAAAAGATGCTCGTTAATCCCGACTGGGAATTCTTCCAACTTGTCCACAAGATTAGTCTTAACAGCAAATGCCACTCCAGCCTCTCCTCTGAACTCTTCATTCCTCCCTTTCCAAAAGAATGTATATTTTCCATAAGATTCTGTAAGATCACCATCTTACATAGATCTCTTCTCATAAAGCAACGATATCAATATCTTGCCTTGAAGCTCCTTCGCAACAAGCACAGTCGTTTGTTCAGGACATTCAGAGGACTCGTGGTCAAGCAGTGTCCGTTCATTTCAACATCCAATATTCAATATTTTATTTGGTTCTATCACAGTAGCATGATGACAGCCGGGTTCAGACTGTGATGCTCTGGAGCCCATGCCGGGCCAAACTCTTTCATCTGATGTGGTTCCAGAGTCCTTACTGCCATTTATTTTTATACTGTTTTGGTACATCAATGATTATTTGGGTTGTAAGGCCAGACATTCGATTGAGACTCAGAGCACTATCAACAATCATGAATTAGTTAATTGATTTAATCAATCAATCAATCAATCAATGTTGTTATCGTGCAATGCCTGTGTAAGAAGACATTTTTTTAAAGTGAAGAAAGGCTGTGAGTCAATCCCACTCACTAAGCAACAGCAGCCATAATCCGAAAAGAAGAACAAGTCAACATCATCGGTAACCACTGAGCCGCAGGTTTTATGTCGGTGTTATTCCAGTTACCTGAGTTGCCTTCTTCTAGAAGTATGCTCTAACAAAGGCTAGGGGTCCTTTACTCCTAATGGTTTAACCACGCGATCGGATATTCTGCCCCCGCGCATGATACAGCCATAAGCTGGATAAGATAGATAGGCAAAAAAAAAAACCAAAACGATATATAAAAATATTTATATACAAATTATGCGTAAAATATACGATGTGAAGTATATAAAAATATTTATATAAATATATATAATGAGCAAACTATAAAAATATACAATATATAAAATTAGTGAGAAAAAAGGAGATCTACAGTAAATATATAATTACACAAATATTGGATGGACGTTGACTCTCAAGAGTTCCTCCGCCCTTTGTATGTATGTATGTATGTATGTATGTATGTATGTACATACATATATACATAGTACATACATACATACATACATACATACATACATACATACATACATACATACATACATACATACATATGAGTATATATATATAGGCGCAGGAGTGGCTGTGTGGTAAGTAGCTTGCTTACCAATCACATGGTTCTGGGTTCAGTCCCACTGCGTGGTACCTTGGGCAAGTGTCTTCTACTATAGCTTCGGGCCGACTAAAGACTTGTGAGTGGATTTGGTAGACGGAAACTGAAAGAAGCCCGTCGTCTATATATATATATATATATATATGTGTGTGTGTGTGTGTGTGTGTGTGTGTGTGTGTGTGTGTATAAGTTTGTGTGTCTGTGTTTGTCCCCCCAACATCGCTTGGCGACCAATGCTGGTGTGTTTACGTACCTGTAACTTAGTGGTTTGGCACAAGAGACCGATAGAATAAGCACTAGGCTTGCAAAGAATAAGTCCTTGGGTCGATGTGATCGACTAAATGCGGTGCTCCAGTATGGCTGCAGTCAAATGACTGAAACAAGTAAAAGAGTAAAAGAGAGTATACATATAACCAGTAACAACTATTGAAAGAGGTTGCAAGACACAACGAAAATTTGAGGAAAAATAAATCAGTAGAAATTTACTATTAATATACTACTAACCCTATCATTTTATCATGAAGACCATATTTTCACACACACACATATATATATATAAAGAAAGAAAGAAAGAAAAAAAGAAAGAAAGCAAAAGGAGGTAGTCAGAATTCTGTGAAACATGATATCGCTAAATAATTATCTAAAATTCTGATTACATCATTTTTCTTAAGATGAAATATGTACGTCATTTCGATCAATCGATCAGGCTATGTAAAAAGTAAGCAACGTTTTGAACCATGAAGAATTTGTACCGGATTTTTGAAGTTTTGAATTTTTTAAAACACTTTTTAAAATTTGTCTGGTAATACAAACACAGACTTGCCCAAATACATCAATAAATAAGCATTGATATTTGTTTCACTGTTGTTACAATTATCTAAAATGGAACTGTCAAAGCACGATATTAGAGCAATTTTGCTATTCAACTTCAAAAAAGGACGTGGAACAGCTGAAACTGCTCGCGATAACAACGAAAGATTTGGTGAGGAAATGACTAGTGAGTGGTCAGCTCGAAAATGGTTTAAACGATTTCGCAGTGGAGACCTGAGCCTTGAAGATCGTGAACGTAGTGGACAACCATTTGTCATCGATGACAGTCAATTAAAGACGGTTATTGAGAAACATCTACGTAAACCCATTCGAGAACTGGCAAAAGTATGTAGTGGAAATATAGAGCCAGTACAAGTTGTTGATGTGGCTGCGTGTATGTTATTACAATAGTTCATAAAGAGATGAAGAATAAATTCAATACCTATATATTTACTACATAAAAATATTTTTTATTTCCTGGACGATGATGATACATAGAATCAATATGTAGAATCTAGTTCAATGAAGTAATCTATGCAAGAACGTTAAGACAGAAAATGTAGAAATAAGAGCTAAGTGGTGGCTTTCAGTCATGTGGCGTAGACAAATAGACGGACACAGCAATGATGTGAATGGCTCTAAGTCTAATTGATTAAAAAGCGAAGAGCATGGTTAGCAAGCTGTTTTTATTAACGCTAGATATTCTAGAAACTTCCAAGAGAAACGCTAAGCTTCTTGAATAATTAAGAATCACGTCTCATGACATAGATGCTTCGAGAAACTTAGAAAATGGAGGTTACTCTATAATCTTTCTTCGAGGGGAGGTCGTTCAACTATTTAGCTACGTAGACCACTACAAGAACTCCAAGCTAGCCAGAAAACTGCCTGAAACCATTTCCATGCGATCGGAAAATCAAAAAAGCTCGACACAATTTGAATGAAAATCAGAAAATGCGCAGATATGAAATGTGCTCGTTGTTTCTTCTCCTTAACCAGACCGATCTATTCCTCGACTGTATTGTAACTGTTGAACAAAAATGAAGCACCGGAAACATTCCTTGAACCCAAGTTCTTCAAAATGGAAGTTATGATGACTGTTTGGTGGCGTACTGCTGGACTCATCCACTGTAATTTCTTAAAACCATCACAGCAGAAACATATTGCCATGAAATTGCTAAAGTGAACGAAGAACTGCTACTCCTCCGTCCCAGACTGGTCAACAGAAGAGGGCCAATCGTTTTCATTACAATGCTCGACCACACATTTCACTAATGACGTTACGGAAGTTGAGAGGAACTTGGCTACGAAGTTCTTCCCCACTCAGCTTCTTCCCCGGACCTATCTCCTACCAACTAGCACTTTTTCAAGCACCTTGATAGTTTCCTGCAAGAGGAGTTCAAAAACCAAACCGATGCTGAAATTGCGTTCAAAGAGTTAGACAACTCCAGAACTGCAAATTTTTATGATACCAGAATAAACAAAGTTATAACTTGTTGGCAAAAATGTGTTGAGTGTAATGGTACTTAATTTGATAAATAAAATTTCCGTTTTCTTGAAATATATTGTGATGAATTTCGTGTTTCAAAACACACACACACACACACACACACACACACACACACACACACACACACACACACAGACCCATACATGTACATAAAAAAGGATTTGGTCGGCGCGGGGTAACTGCTGAAGACACTCTAAGGTGCCACACAGTGGGACTGAATCCAGAACCATTTGGTTTTGGAAGCAAACTTCTCACCACAGAGTTGCTCTTTTCGTAGGATATACCCTCCAGAGAAATAAATAGAATAGAGAATGTGGGTGAGGTAAATTCTTTTATTTATATTTTAACGAAAATGTGTCAATAGAAAGATTTAGAGTCATACAGTCTCTCTCTATTATTCTCACCGATAATAGTGTCAAGTACATTGAAGTCATTATGTAGAAGGAATAAATATTCATGTTCTTGTCAGTTGTTTACATGATTACTTAATAGAGTTCAAATATTTATCATCTAAACAGGACAGAAGTAAAAAGGAGATTGAATGCCACACTGTTAAATGGATTATAGAAAATAGGAACCGTTTTAATGTTTTTGTTGTTGTTGTTGTTGTTGTTGTTATTATTTGTGCTGTTGTTTTATCTTCCTCTACTACTACTACTACTACTACTACCTATATTGCCAATCCATTCCTGATAAGGCTTTCCAGTTTTGATAATCTTGTTCACCTTAAAATATGTAATATTACGTTATCTAAAGTGTTGTTTCTTTACTGAAGATAAAAAACGATTTGAAGGAGATTTAGCTGTTATTTCTAGCAACTCCATTGATCACATAAAACCGTCTTCACAGGGCTCAGAAATATTTCAATATGATATAAATATGGAAAGAAATGTGATAGTAGAATAGAATGGAAAACGCCTTATTACCGAAAACTTAGCTGCCGAATTTTCCTGTTTGACAGATATTATAATATTCGCAGATGTTGACTTTACCTTTCGTCCTTTGGGGTCGATAAAATAAGTACCAGTTAAACACTGGAGTCGATGTAATCAACTTCTTACCTCCCACGAACTTACTGGTTTTATACCAAAATTTGAAAGTGATATTTTCTTGAAAAGGGCGGCGAGTTGATAGAATCGTTACCGCATTGGGCTACACACTGAGGTTCAAATTCTGCCGATGTCAACTTTACCTTTCACCCTTTCCCGGTCGATAAAATAAGTGCCAGTTGAACACTGGGCCAAAGTAAGTAACTCAGCCCCTCCCACGAAATTGCTGGCCTAATGCAAAAACTTGAAAACAATATTTTCTGAAAAAAGGCGGCGAGCTGGCAGAATCGTTAGTACACCAAACAAAATGCTTAGCGGTATTTCGCTCGTTCTTACGTTTTGAGTTTAAATTCCGCCGAGGTCGACTTTGTCGATAAAGTAAGTAGTAGTTGAGCACTGGGGTCGATGTAATCGACTTAACTCCTTCTGAAATTGCTGGCCTCTGTGCCAAAATTTGAAACCAATATTTTCAGGAATTTCATTTCTTTATTAGGGAGTGTCAACAACCTCGACCATACAGAAAATTAATGTCAAATGTTATGTTTATGTATTTCTTTTGCAAGATTCCTCATGTGGAATGACGTATTCTTATATCGCAGGGACAGTTACTTTTTCCCCAAATAACCACACGTACTGTATACTCGTTCTTCAAATCTTTCGTAACACATCTTTTAACCGCTTTAGCGACTCCCTATCACACGTATCTCCTCCACTCCTGTTTAGTCTAATCTGGAGTGGGACGGAATGTCGTTGAAGAGGTCACAGGATGTGACAACGATTTCAGGAAAGGACACTAAAATAATAACAATAGTAATAGTTTCAAATTTTGTCACAAGGGCAGTAATTTTGGTAGAGGGGAAGAGTCGATTACATCGACCCCGCTGGTATTCAACTGGTACTTATTTTATCGATCCCGAAAGGATGAAAGGCAAATTCAACCTCGGTGGAATTATAAACGCAGAACGTAGCGATGAGCGAAATACTCCAAAGCATTTCGTGCAACATGCAAACAATTCTGCCATCTCAGCAATGATACAGCTGACGTGAAGATCAAGTACTTGTGGTTATCTGGAAAACAATACAGAAAAATGGACCATCCCGAAATATAATAATGTGTACATCCTTAAATATAATCACGATGGAAAGAATCAATTTTCATGGGAACACTTTAAAAAGTGAAGGTTTGACAATTTTGAACTTGAGATCTTGGAAGTGTCGATAACAATATAGTCAGCAGTCACATGCAAAAATCTTGACAAAGACACGCACGCTCGCAGAAACACACACGCACACACACAGAAATACACACACATACGCACACTCATACACACACACACACACTCACACTCACGCACATACGCACATCTGTATATATAAAGAGAGAAAGGTATAGAGATATAGATAGATAGAGATAGAGAAAGGAGAGAGAGTCGCTACTAGTTACTTTTGAAATTTTTAAACAGTCACTTATTAATAAACTTCGAAAGAAACAATGCTGCTGTTAATAAGAAAGGTTGAAATTAATGCACTCAATATTTTACAGCACTAGCATCAATCCTTCATAGTCAGCCCATGAACTTTTCACCCCATCCTCCTTTGTATATGTTTCCCACCCTCTTTATCTACCTATATCTCCCTTTTTCTCTCTTTCTAGTTTTTCGCCGTATATCATTGCTGCCAATCACACATTTCCTCACTCACACACACACACACACGTTCTCTCTATCCCTCTCTCTCTCCTTTCTCTCTCTCTATTCACCTATATCTCTATACCTTTCTCTCTTTATATATACAGATGTGCGTGCGTGTGTGTGTGTGTGTATTTGTGCGTGTGTGTGTGTGTGTGTGTGTGTGTGTGTGTGTTTCTGCGAGCGTGCGTATCTTTGTCTAGATTTTTGCAAGTGACTGCTGACCATATTGTTGTCGACACTTCCAAGATCTCAAGTTCAAAATTGTCAAACCTTCTCTTTTTAAAGTGTTCCTATGAAAATTGACTCTTTCCATCGTGATTTTATTTAAGGATGTACACATTATTATATAAAGTATAGAAGCCATCTTATCATGGCTAACCACATTGGGGAGGGGATTGCTACAGTAACAACCCCCTCCCCAATGTGGTTAGCCATGATAAGATGGCTTCTATACTTTACATTATCGAGCGATTACTGTTTCAATCTCATTCTGAGATTTAATTATGCTTACTGTTCGTTTTCGACATCAGTGGCAGACGCCATTAGAAAACTTATATCTATTTGCAAAGGAGCCTTCACTTTCATCGCTACCTGGTGTTTTTTGAATTTTTCCTCGGCGTATACCAATATTTTTCTGTTGCTGCAAATCGTTGTGTGAGTTCGTTTCCGTTTGTCTACTCTGTCGTGTTACAAGTAATATCATTGTTGAACTGTTTTTGACCCAGTAATTTTCGCCCTTCGGGGTAGAAAATTTCTGTGTGCTGTTTTGTGTGAACTCTTAACCTGTATAGGTTATTTTTGGAAAAAAAAAAAATTCTCTTGTCATTTGTGACAAGTTTGTGTTGTCTAATATGGAATTAGACTTAAGTTCAAAAAAAGACTTTCCCGAGATGGGAGAAAGTATAACAACTGTTAAACAAAAGGAAACACAGACAAAACCCAGTTTTTCAGACGCCGTAGGTGGCGAAGTCGAAGAAATGGAGGTATCAATGGAAAGATTATTCAAGTTTAGATCGCTGGTGCAAAAAAGTGGTGAAGAAACACGATTGGTACCGCCCCCCGAAACTATACAAGCAATAAAGGAAAAAATGGTCACCTACAGGGTGTACAATATCAAGGAAAAACGAATGACCGACGTGAAAAACGAAATGGTCGAAAAGTGTATGGCTCCAATATGGAGTAAAGTTAGTCATGTCAACCGAGGTGCAAGAAGCGCTACAGTGGAGGCGCATTTTGAAACGGCGGAAGTAGCAAGGCAAATTTCGACACAAACGTTGAAAAACGAGAGTATAATACTGCTACCCTTATATTTAGGATGCAGAACCGCAAAAGTGACCCTAGAAGATATACCAACGGGCTACGACGTGATGTGGGCGGCAACAGCGGTCATTTTTGATGTTGAATCAAAATTGACAATTTTAAGTATGAAGAGAAAAATTGCAAAACACTGGAGAGGCCAGCAGCTGGAGATGATAATCCAGGCGGAAAATGCGACGTTGGAAAGCCTACCAGACAGAGTCTTCGTGGGGGAGGGGCACTCCATACGAGTTTCGGTGGAAGGACGCAGGCCCAGATGTTTTAAGTGCGGGCAAAAGGGCCACGTTCGCTCCGTTTGCACAAAAAAAAATAATGCGGGCAACGCCCCCCCACAAAACGCTGTGAAGAACGCAGAAAGCAGCAAAGTGGAGAAAAAAGTAACGGCTGGCGAAAACAAGGAGGAAAAAATAAACAGGTCGAACTCCAAAAAGGAGGAAGACAAGAACGAAATGCAAAATGAGAAAGGAAAGGATGAGGAAAATAATGCAACAAAAACAAATAAACAAGAAGACATGGAATTTACGAACGTGTCCAACAAAAGGAAAAAATCCATCACCCCTGACTCCCCACCCGTATCAAAAAAAAAAAACAACGCAGACGAACAAATTAAAAATATTCTCCAATCCCACCCCGGCGGTACTACACTTATAGGCCAGCACTTTAACAAACCCCACCCCCCAACTGTAAAAGGGTTTAAACCCAACGAAAAAATTATTGCATACACCACAAAGAACGTGAGAGTAGAAACATGGGTGAAAGCAAGTACGCTGATCAGGTGCTACAAAGCGACCGAGAAGGAAGCGGAGTGGCGATATGGAAGGGTCGGCGAAGAAGGATGGAAAGACAAAACCTTACAAAGCCACGTAAAAGCCGGCTTCATTAAGGATGTCACCCAGGAGGTGACAACTGGGAAATTACCCGTTAGCCCGGCAGCCACACCAACCCAGAGCCCGGTGGCAACGCCGGTGAAACACCCAACAGCAACGGCGAGTGGGGGGGAGACAGGCAGAAAGAATCTGTCAGGCTCCCTCTCGCAACCGTGAGTAAATAATTTTCTTTTTTCTCGATGATTAAGTTAGGTTGTATAAATGTGCGTGGAATGGGATCGAAATGGAAACAGGCTTGTTTTCGTGACGACCTCATTTCACATAGAATCGAAGTAGCTATTGTTACCGAGTCCAAGATGAAGGGACCCCAAGCGTTCTCACCACTTCTCAATGGTTACGAGAAATTTATTTCTCCTAGCCGAGGGGGAGGTGCAGGCGTGGCAGTTCTTTTCAGGAAGAACTTGGACTTACAGGTAAGTACTGTCTTTTTGGACCCAGAAGGTAGGCTGGTTGTCCTAGATGTGACGCACGTGAGTAAGCAGTCCTTCAGGTTGGTGGCTGTCTACGCTCCTAACGGACGTGGGCAGACCGGTTTTTATCGGGAACTGGAGCACTTTCTAGTGACGTCCAAAACGGTAGTCTTGGTAGGGGATTTCAACACCATTCTCGATGCGCGGGTGGATGGTGTAGGCTCGAGCGATAGGAAGGGGAATCCTGGCCTCAAGGCTCTACTAGCGAGCTTTAATCTAGTAGACCGTTTTCGACTGGATGAGCCGAACGTTCCACAGTGGACGTGGAGTAATAACGACGGCTCACTCAGATCGTACATAGATAGAGTATTTGTTAAGGAACGAGATAGGAATAGTGTTAGCTGTCCACAATTCTCTGTTGTGCCTTACACGGATCACAAACTTGTAACGTGTGAGGTACATGTAGATAAATGCCATAGACAAGGTCCCGGGTACTGGAAGATGAACAAGTCTATTTTGACCTGTGAAGCTTTCCGTACCCGGATTAAGGAATTAGTACAGAGGGCATTATGTGGCACCATCATTAATAATAGATGGTGGCTCGCCCTCAAAAGAGCCATCCGTTTGGAGTCCATTAGATTTAGCAAGCAGCTAAGTTTAGATAGGACTAGAATAGAGGGCGAATTAGTTAAGAACTTAGACGAGGCTATGGAATCTGGCTGTGCATCCGGAGTGTTGGCAGCGAGAGCGGTATTGTACCGTCACCTCAACGCCAAGCACGAGGGGTGTAGAGTCAGAGCTAAGTTACGTGCAGGAAAACGAGAAGGTATTAACGTTGCCGGATGGGCCCGTCGTGAGGAGAGTCAGAAGGGCAAAAAGTCCTGTATTATGTCCTTAACTGACGAGCAGGACCGCAAGATCTATGGACAGGAGGAGATGCAGAAGGTCCTTCACCAGCATTTCGCACGGCTGTTTGGGGGCGGTGGCCCGCTCGAGCGTGGGGAGACCTTAAAGGACTTCCTAGCTGGTGGGCCTCGGCTCTCGGCAGGTGAGGCGGAGTGCTGTGAAGGATCGATCTCTCCCGCAGAGGTAAGAGGGGCTATGGCCGAGTGCGCCGGGGAAAAGTCACCGGGATTGGATGGTCTACCCTATGAATTTATTGTTGTATGCCGGACTTGTTCGGGGACATACTGGCAAGCGTCTATGCAAACTGGCAACAGAATGGGAGGATTCCCAGCTCTGTGAGTCGGGGAGTTGTGACGCTGGTCCAGAAAGACCCGAGCAAGGGGGACAGTATTAGTAATTACAGGCCCATAACTCTACTTAATGTAGAGTTTAAGATTTTGGCCAAGGTGTTAGCAAAAAGGTTGACGGCTGTCGTGAAGAAACTTGTCGGGAAGGCACAGACATGTGCAATCCCAGGCAGGTCGATCCAGGATAATCTTCACCTTCTCCGCTACACTATAGATAGGGTCGGGAAATTAGACGGCAAAGGAGGGGCATTGGTCCATTTAGACCAAAGTAAAGCGTTTGATAGGGTGGACCATCGGTACTTGGCGGCGGTTCTCGAAGCGGCTGGGCTGGGCCCTGGCTTCTGCGGGTGGATCTCAGCTATGTACAGCGGCATCAAGTCCACAGTCCAGATAAACGGTTACCTAACGGAGCCGTTTTCGATCAAGCGTTCAGTTCGACAAGGGTGCCCCTTGTCCCCGCTCCTGTATGTTTTGGCTCTTGAGCCATTGCTGCGGAAGCTGGAGAAGTTGGGAGGCAACCCTAATGAAATCGGATGCGGTAAGTCTGTTTCTGCCTATGCGGATGACGTCACCCTCATCGTGTCCAACGGAACACAGCTACCTCGGGTAGTAGGTGCTCTCCATAGATACGAAGCGGTGGCAGGGGCAAAAGTTAACAGGGACAAGTCCATCGGTTTGCGCCTCGGCACCTGGAGGAACAAGCAGATACCGTCCAGTGTTGTTGGACACTGGACGGATGGTCCTGTTAAATTGCTCGGAGTATGGTTTGGTCCAGACTCCCAGACGGAGAAGAATTGGAGCGAGGTAACGAGCAAGGTGGATGCCATAGTACGGAAGTGGTCCGGAAGGCATCTTTCCTTGAAAGGGAGGGCGGAGGTGGCACAGATGTTTATAGCCTCTGTCGTCACCTACCGCCTGACCGTCGTGCCTTGCCCCGATTCGTGGTTAAACAAGTTGGAACGACTTCTTTTCCGCTTTTTGTGGAAAGGAGGAAAGCCACTTGTGAGACGCTCCGTGTGTTGCCAGGAACCGCTAAAGGGTGGACTGGGGATGCCTTGGCTAATGATGCGCAAGCATGCGTTGAGGCTGAGACACCTCTGGTGTTACCTGGAGGATGATAAGGTGTGGAGTTCGCTGGCAGAGGAATTCTTCCCGCGACCGGCCTCTATGGAGGGATTTACACCCGGTCTCATTAAAGGACGTAAACTGACTTCATGGCAGAAGGAGTGCCGACAGGCACTCTGGCTGATCCACAAGATGGGTAAGGCCGGCAGCGGGAATACCACCTCGGTGTTCTATAAAGGGCTGGTAGGAGGAAAAAATGACGACGTCCTAGGAAGGGCTCTGGGGTTCGATGAGGATCAACTCTCCAACCTGTTTAAGAAGACTTTCAGGCCGGGGTATTTGGATAATTACCAAAAATCCCTGACCTGGCAGTGCTATAGGAATGCATTACCTGTTCGCGAGAAGTTATCCAGGCACGGAATGTCAGTGCCACCGACGTGTCCAAGATGTGGGTTGGACGATGAAACCGTTCAACACGCTTTTGTACAATGTCGGGAGCTGTCAGGCTTGATAAGTTACGTGGAACACGTGTTGTCGCATCTGGGACGAGTACAGCTGTCGGCTGGATCTATGATTAAGATGATACCGCCAACTGGACTCTCAAAGGAAGGTAAGGCTTGTTTTTACTGTACGGTGGCAGTATTGAAAGAGTGTGTATGGAGAACTAGAGTGGAAGGTCTAGTGAAAGGGTCCTTTATCTCTGGCCCCGGTTTGTTAAAATACTTCGGATATCATCTGAAGAGCAAGATGGGGTTGGAGAAGAGGAGCCTGCCACAGAAAGAGTATATGGAACGTTGGAAGGATGTGATGAGAAAGGTGGGTGAGAGTAACCCAGCTTAATCATCGAGGAAAGGAAAAATCGCTGCTGGGATTTATAGGCTGCCGGGTTCAAAATTGAAACTGGTACCTCCCATTACCTTTCACTGTACATAACTGTTTAAAATAAAGAATTAATAATAAAAAAAACAGAAATGAAAAGAAAACATACGCACTAAAAGTTCTCGTGATAAAGGCAAAAGTAAGCCAAGGTTTCGTTTCAAGGCAAAGTAAGCCAAGTTTTCGTTCAAGTGACATAAAATTTTAATTTTGTAATTTTTAAAATTTCATTCGAACTCGCATAGCATTTTTGTAACTGTTTTGTCCTGTAATGTATCTATTCTATGTTAGATCTATTGATCATAATAAAGAAAATTTCATCGCTACCTGGTGGTTACCGCCCGTTGACGAGGGACAACCATCCCGAAACTGGTTCGAGCGTATCACTCAGGCTTGCGAGGAAGGGATGGCCTCCCTTTGCAAATACTCCAAAGACACAGATATTGTGTTTAGAGCCAGCTAGAGACGAAGATCTCTTGGGGCTATAAAGCTACAGTAACAACTCCCTCCCCAATGTGGTTAGACATGATAAGATGGCTTCTATACTTTACATTATCGAGCGATTACTGTTTCAATCTCATTCTGAGATTTAATTATGCTCACATTATTATATTTCTCTTGAAAATGGAGAAATTTTCGTGAATCAAATATCTGCAGAAAAAAGATCTTAGCCCCCAAGGACATTCATACTAACATGGTTTCTACAATAGAGGATGAGGCTCCAGCTTTATTAACAGCGGCAAAGTGGACAGCTGAATTTAGAAGGGGGAAAAAGAGTCTTGAAGATAACCCGAGGTCTAGACGTCCTGTGATTGCAATCATCGAGGAAAATATTGATCGTCTTCACCGCATGGTAGTCGATGGCAGGCGACTGACTATGAACCAGATAACCAATGCTATTAGCATATTTCGCCACAGAGTTGAGAATATTCTACACAATGAACTTGGCATGACGAAGATTCTACTCAATGTGTTCTGATACCTGATCGAAAGTGCACCAGACTAATCACATCACAGGAAAATGAGACATTATTTAGGGCATTATTTAGTTTCTCTGTACATATCGTAGCTCAGGATGACACTGTTGAGCTCCGAAGAAGGCGAAGGTCGTTCGTTACATCTGCAAGGAATGTGGCGGTTTCAATTTTTTCCGATGCAAAAGGCATTGTATTTATTGACTATCTTCAGAAGTGCCACAGCATAAGGTGTGAGTACTGTACCAATTTGATGAGGCACTTACAAAAGGCTGTCAAGAGCCAACGCCCAGGAAAACTGTCGAAAGGGGTCATGTTTCAGAAGGACAATGTCTTAGCACACAGATTCTTGGTTTCAATTGCTTTTGTCGTAATTGTAACTTGGACCTGGTTGATCACTCACTCTATCCTCCTTATTTGGTCCCATCTCACTATCATCTGTTCCTCAACATGATAAAGCATCTGGTTGGAAACCAATATTGGAGTGACGATGACGTGATATCTGATGTTGATGACTCTTTGACCAACTGGACGAAAGCTTCTTCACATACATACACACACACACACATACACACACACACACGTATATATGAATATATATTCGTATATATTGTATATATATATATACCTATGTATATTTATACACACGCACACACACACGCACTCACACACACACAGAGAAAGACAGATGAAAAAGATTTTTTTTTAATTCAAAAATTATTATTAATGATTTTTAAAAAGTCGTTTGTGCACGCAAATGTACAGACTTGATGCAAGAAAGGTTTTGTGTTGGCGCTTTTAAATGTATTCAGCTTTTTGAAACACGTGCGTGTGCGCCGCGCACAGACACATTCATTTATATATTGCAGTACACTCCCTTAATCATCTCTCAACAGGAGATCATAACTAGTTCCAACATTGCCGCTGCACCCAACGATAAAGTTATCAGGTTTATACCAGTCACGTCTTTTCCCTTTGTCATCCTTGCTTCCGTCCCATCAAACCAAATCCAGCCCACTATTTAGTTTTACAGCTCACTAAATTTGTGTTCTTTTCTCTTTGCCTATGGCATTTCTAACATTCACCTGCTAAATCCATGATGAGGCATTTTACCAGTCTCTCTCTAGTTTTCGGATATCTGATTTGATGCCCTTCTAAAAGATATCTGCCAGCCAGGTAGGACATTGTTAATTTGTATACAAATCCGCAACGTTCCACCAAATCTGATGTGTATACCATTCACTCTCATTCTCTTACTCATAGAACTCATTAAGTCCTTTGTAGCATTTCCTTACATCTTCCTGTTCTGCATTGCGCACAAATGACAACCAAGCTATTCCATAAGGACAGCTTATTACCTTATAGTTGATTTAAGGCTTGTACACGCTTTCCAGTTCACAAATCGCTCATCTGCTCTCTGTCCTAAGTTAAATACCAACCAGGTTGTATATAACGAATCTTACTACATACTCGCAGAAGCCCACGTCCACTGTTGCGTACACCGCGCATTGCCTTTCTCGTGCCACACGCGAATCACTAAGTCATTGGTTTGTTACGTACTTCCTTTCATATACTTAGTCCATATTGCAATCAACAATCACAAGTTTTCTGTGGAATCAGACCCTTCATTTCAGGCTTGGGAACACTAGCACGTAGTTCAAATTCACTAGCATCTTCCAGTCATTAGCACCATTCAGAACTCAGGCTCAGCCTTCTTTTGGTAAACCGCTTCTGTTGTTTACCAAACAATGCGTGTGAGCATGTATGAGGATAGAGTAGAGATGGGGTGGGGAGAGAAAATTTGCGAGAGAAAACGGCTTGTTTATAGAGAATGAATGTATTTGTAAGGAGTGGAACAAATCTGAGAAGAGAGGAATAGAAAAAAAAAAAACAATGGAAAAAGAAAAATGTTATTTTAGAGAAAAGGTGACGGACAATTCAAATAAAGAAGAAAGAGTCAGAGCGGTAAAGATCGTCAGTGACGTATCACTTGAAAGAAACCGCTTCTGTTGTTTACCAAACAATGCGTGTGAGCATGTATGAGGATAGAGTAGAGATGGGGTGGGGAGAGAAAATTTGCGAGAGAAAACGGCTTGTTTATAGAGAATGAATGTATTTGTAAGGAGTGGAACAAATCTGAGAAGAGAGGAATAGAAAAAAAAAAAACAATGGAAAAAGAAAAATGTTGATTTTAGAGAAAAGGTGACGGACAAATGGAGAAGGTAAATAAAGTGTGTAAGAAAGAGTTCAAAGAGCGGTAAAGATCGTCAGTGACGTATCACTTGAAAGAGAGGAAGGGAAAGAGAAAGAAGAGAGGAAAAGAAAAACTACGACTGGAAAGAGAGAGAGAGAGAGAGAGAGAGAGAGAGAGAGAGAGAGAGAGTGAGAGAGGGGCAGCGAAAAAGTAAAGATAGAGAGGAGTAAAGTTTTTAAGCACGCACACAGACACATATATATGTGTGTTTTTGTGTGAATGCATGTGTGTGTGTGTGTGTGTGTGTGTGTGTGTGTGTGTGTGTGTGTGTGTGTGTGTGTGTGTATTACGGTCTGAACCAGACTATCGGATATTGTTATACATTGCTAGTCACAATGCACTTCGTATTGTTTTAACTTTCGAAACACGCCATCCCGCTGGCCCAGCGAGCAGGCCAACTTTACCCTTGAGCAGAAGGCTATTCAATTTCAGGACTACCCACTTACAGCTGAGTGGGCTGGAGCAATCTGAAATGAAGTGTTTTGCCCAAGAATATAATATATGATATAATATGATATAATATAGCGCAATACATTACATTATAATATGATGTATAACAAAATATATAATGTATAATGATATAAAGTATGTGTGTGTGTGTGTGTGTGTGCACGCGCGTGTATGTAAGGCGGTAAACTGGCAGAATCGTTACCGCGCTGGACAAAACACTTAGTGGCATTTCTTTCAACTTTACGTTCTGAATTCAAATGCCGTCGACTTCGCTTGCTTTGCATTCTTTCGTTGTCAATGAAATAAATACTAGTTGAGTACAAAGGTCGTTATATCGACTTACTACCTCCCCTTATATTGCTGGTCTTGCACCAGAAATTGGAAACAATATGTGTGTGTGTGTATGAGTGTATGTGTTTGTGTCTGTATTGTGTGTGTGTGTGTGTGTGTGTGTGTGTGTGTGGTGAATGTAAGTGATAACTTTAGTGACTCACTAATAGGGATTGAAGGAAAGATAATCCAATAGCGATTTACCAACAGAAGTGGTTTACCAAAAGAAGGCTAAGCCAGTGTTCTGAATGGTGCTAATGACTGGAAGATGCTAGTGAATTTCAACCTGGTAACTTTTTCTTGGGGAGCAGTGGGAATGTTGGAACTAGTTATGATCTCCTGTTGAGAGATGATTAAGGGAGTGTACTGCAATATATAAATGAATGTGTCTGTGCGGCGCACACGCACGTGTTTTCGTGCATGTGATTCAAAAAGCTGAATACATTTAAGAGCGCCAACACAAAACCTTTCTTGCATCAAGTCTGTACATTTGCGTGCACAAACGGCTTCTTAAAAATCATTAATAATGATATATTCTCTGTATGTGTGTATTTTGTGTGTGTGTGTGTGTGTGTGTGTGTGTGTGTGTGTGAGCAAACGAAAGTCGGCTGAGAAATTCATCGGCTGACGAAGACGCTCTCACAAAACGTGACCAAAGGAAGTGAACACGATCAATATTTTCCTCGATGATTGCAATCACAGGACGTGTAGACCTCGGATCATCTTCAAGACTCTTTTCCCCCCTTCTAAATTCAGCTGCCCACTTTGCCGCTGTTAATAAAGCTGGAGCGTCATCCTCTATTGTAGAAACCATGTTAGCATGAATGTCCTTGGGGGCTAAAACCTTTTTCGGCAGATATCTGACGTACGAAATATCTTCCATTTCAAGATTTAATATAAGGTGTACGAGGGGCGTTCAATAAGTAATGCCTCTGACCCACTTGCAGTTGTTTGTATGTGCAATTACCTATATCTCTATAGATTAAGTGGCAAGTTACAGCTCTGAATTAATTGTGGTTTCTGATTTACAGGTGTTTGAACTGATCAAGTGTGAAACGGAGCCTGTTGAGTGTCGAGCATGATGCGTCAGTTTTTGTATTTGAAAGGACGCACCACCACGGGAGACGTTTGATGAAATAAAGTAACTTATGGTGATGATGCTCCATCATATGACGACCGGGTCTGTGGAAACTATCATTCATGACCATTTGCATATGCAAAAGTGTCTGCCATGGATTCCCAGGCTGCTCACACTTTCCAGAAGCAAGAACGCGTCGATAGCGTGAGGATGAATTTGAAGATGTGCCAAGAAGATGAGTCAAAATTTTCAAAAGATTGATTACACAGGATGAAACCTGGGTCCATCACTATGATCCAGAGACCAAAGCCCAGTCAATGCCCAGTCAATGCATGGAAGGCGCCGTGACTCACCTCCTCCAAAGAAGGCAAGGGTGCAGCCCTCCGCTGGCAAGGTCATGCTGACAGTCTTCTGGGACCAGGACGGAGTAGTGATGACAGATTTCTTGGCAAAGGGTGCCACAATTCCAGGAGTATATTAGCTTCACTTTGAGGAAATTAAGAGAAGCTATCAAAATCAAGAGGCGGGCAAGATCAGAAAAGGCATCCCTCTCCTGCAGGACAACGCTCCGGTCCACAACTCGCGTGACGCCAGATCAGAAGCACAGGCGTGCGGCTATGAACTCATCCCCCATCTCCTGACCTGCACCCTCTGATTTTCACCTCTTCCCAGCCATGAAGTTGTTTTTGAAAGGAAAGCGTTTCCCAGATGATGCAGCCTTGATTTCTGAAGTCACGTCGTGGTTGGAGGACCAAGCTGGGGTCTTCTACAAAAACGGTCTTCAGAGCTGCATCAAACGATGGAAGAAATGCGTAACTCTGGGTGGTTCCTATGTAGAAAAAGACTAATAACTGTGCCAAGTTTCGTTGCTCTACTGCTATGGGAAGTGGGTCAGGGGCATTACTTATTCAACGCCCCTCGTACATCCTTAAATAAAATCACGATGGAAAGAATCAGTTTTCATGGGAACACTTTAAAAAGAGGGTTGACAATTTTGAACTTGAGATCTTGGAAGTGTTGATAACAAAATGGTCAGCAGTCACTTGCAAAAATCTAGACAAAGACACGCACGCACGCAGAAACACGCACACACACACACACACACACGCACACACACACACACACAGACTCACACACACACATACACACACATACACACACACAGACTCACACACACACACACACTCACACATACGCACACACGCACATCTGTATACATAAAGAGAGAAAGGTATAGAGATATAGATAGATAGAGATGGAAAAAGGAGAGAGAGAGGGGAGAGAGAACGTGTGTGTGTGTGTGTGAGTAAGGAAATATTTGATTGGCAGCAATGATATACAGCGAAAAACTAGAAAGAGAGAAAAGGGAGATATACAAAGGAGGATGGGGTGAAAAGTTCATGGGCTGACTATGAAGGATTGATGCTAGTGCTGTGAAATATTGAGTGCATTAATTTCAAACTTTCTTATTAACAGCAGCATTGTTTCTTTCGAAGTTTATTAATAAGTGACTGTTTAAAAATTTCAAAAGTAACTAGTAGCGATTCTCTCTCCTTTCTTCATCTCTATCTATCTATATCTCTATACTTTTCTCTCTTTATATACACAGATATGCGTATGTGCGTTAGTGTGAGTGTGTGTGTGTGTGTATGTGTGTGCGTGTGTGTGTGTATTTGTGCGTGTGTGTGTGTGTGTGTGTGTGTCTGTGTGTTTCTGCGATCGTGCGTGTCTTTGTCTAGATTTTACCAAGTGACTACTGACCATATTGCTATCGACACTTCCAAGATCTCAAGTTCAAAATTGTCAAACTTCTTTTTAAATTGTTCCCATGAAAATTGATTCTTTCCATCGTGATTATATTTAAGGATGTACACATTATTATATTAAATCTTGAAAATGGAAAATATTTCGTACATCAAATATCTGCCGTAAAAGGTCTTAGCCCCCAAGGACATTCATACTAACATGGTTGCTACAATAGAGGATGACGCTCTATTTGGGAAAAAAAAATGACTGTCCCGCGATATAAGAATACCTGCTTCAATACGTCATTCCACATCAGGAATCTTGCAAAACAAATACATAAACATAACATTTGACATTAATTTTCTGTAGGGTTGAGGTTGTTGACACTCCGTAATAAAGAAATGAAATTCCTGAAAATATTGGTTTCAAATTTTGGCACAGAGGCCAGCAATTTCAGAAGGAGTTAAGTCGATTACATCGACCCCAGTGCTCAATTACTAGTTACTTTATTGACAAAGTCGACCTCGGCGGAATTTAAACTCAAAACGTAAGAACGAGCGAAATACCGCTAAGCATTTTGTTTGGTGTACTAACGATTCTGCCAGCTCGCCGCCTTTTTCCAGAAAATATTGTTTTCAAGTTTTTGCATTAGGCCAGCAATTTCGTGGGAGGAGCTGAGTTACTTACTTTGGCCCAGTGTTCAACTGGCACTTATTTTATCGACCGTGAAAGGATGAAAGGTAAAGTTGACCTCGGCGGAATTTGAACCTCTGAGTGTAGACCGATGCGGTAACGATTCTACCAACTCGCCGCCCATTTCAAGACAATATCATTTTCAAATTTTGGTACAAAACCAGTAAGTTCGTGAGAGGTAAGAAGTCGATTACATCGACTCCAGTGTTTAACTGGTACTTATTTTATCGATCCCAAAGGACGAAAGATAAAGTCAACCTCTGCGAATATTAAAATATCTGTCAAACAGGAAAATATTGACAACTAGGTTTTCAGTAATAAGGCGTTTTCCGTTCTATTCTACTCGCACATTTCTTTCCATAGTTATATCATATTGAAATATTTCTGAGCCCTGTGAAGACGGTTTTATGTGATTAATGGAGTTGCTAGAAATAACAGCTAAATCTCCTTCAAATCATTTTTCATCTTCAGTAAGAAACAACACTTTAGATAACGTAATATTACATATTTTAAGGTGAACGGGTTTGTCAAAACCGGAATGCTTAATCAGGAATGGATTGGCAATATAGATAGATAGATAGATAGATAGATAGATAGATAGATAGATAGTAGTAGTAGTAGTAGTAGTAGTAGTAGTAGTAGTAGTAGTAGTAGTAGGGGAAGATAAAACAACAGCACAAATAATAATAACAACAACAACAACAACAAAAACATTAAAACGGTTCCTATTTTCTATAATCCATTTAACAGTGTGACATTCAATCTCCTTTTTACTTCTCTCCTGTTTAGATGATAAATATTTGAACTCTATTAAGTAAACATGTAAACAACTGACAAGAAAATGAATATTTATTCCTTCTACATAATGACTTCAATGTACTTGACACTATTATCGGTGAGAATAATAGAGAGAGACTGTATGACTCTAAATCTTTCTATTGACACATTTTCGTTAAAATATAAATAAAAGAATTTACCTCACCCACATTCTCTATTCTATTTATTTCTCTGGAGGGTATATCCTACGAAAAGAGCAACTCTGTGGTGAGAAGTTTGCTTCCAAAACCAAATGGTTCTGGATTCAGTCCCACTGTGTGGCACCTTAGAGTGTCTTCAGCAGTTACCCCGCGCCGACCAAATCCTTTTTTATGTACATGTATGGGTCTGTGTGTGTGTGTGTGTGTGTGTGTGTGTGTGTGTGTGTGTGTGTGTGTGTGTGTGTGTGTTTGAAACACGAAATTCATCACAATATATTTCAAGAAAACGGAAATTTTATTTATCAAATTAAGTACCATTACATTCAACACATTTTTGCCAACAAGTTATAACTTTGTTTATTCTGGTAACATAAAAATTTGCAGTTCTGGAGTTGTCTAACTCTTTGAACGCAATTTCAGCATCGGTTTGATTTTTGAACTCCTCTCGCAGGAAACCATCAAGGTGCTTGAAATATTGGAACTTGGTAGTAGATAAGTCTCGGCAATAAGCTGGTTGGAGAATAACTACTACTACTACTACTACTACTACTACTACTACTACTACTACTACCACTAGTACTACTACTACTACTACTACTACTACTACTACTACTAATAATAATAATAATAATAATAATAATAATATTAATAATAATAATAATTATAATAATAATAGTAATAATAATAATAATAATAATTATAATTATAATAATTATAATAATAATACTGAAAACCTGGGTGGTACGGGCTCCATCAGCAGGACTAATATAGAAATGCTAACCTCCTAGTGCATTTTTTGCCTACACAGTTACGCCTGCACTTGCACTCCCTTTGTGTATTCACTCAAGAGATGAGTGATACTTTCGTCTCCTTTCCTGCAGACTCTACATTTGCTGTCCGGTTGAGTCTTGTCGATCTTTGCCTGTATCAGGTTTATTTTATGGGTTTGTTTCTGGGTGGCTATAATTAGCGTTTCGCTTTCTCGTTTCAAGTTTCCGTCTGTCAAACATAGCCAGAGAGTCCAGTGTGTGTGTGTGGAGAGAGAGAGAGAGAGAGAGTGTGTGTGTGTGTGTGTGTGAGAGTGAGTGAGAGAGAGGGAGCTAATTGATTTAATATATTGTTAACAACACTCTATCATTTACGATGATGAGTGTTCCAGTTGATCTGACCAATTTCAGAGAGTCTACACCCGACATTAACGTGCAAATGACTGTGCACTGCACAGACACTCGTACGTTTGTCGTAGTCCTGAAAGGGATTCAACGTGACACAATATGACAAGGCTAGTCCTTTGAAATACAGGAACAACTCATTTTTGAAAAACAGGTGCAACTCATTTTTTGCCTGCTGAAAACACAAAAGATAACAAAATGATTTTATTAATTCGATAATACAGCAATGTCAATATAGAGTGATGTGATTAGCTGAGTATTTAAGCAAAAAAGTTCCAAAACAATATCAAAGAGAAAGAAATTGATGTGAGATAGGTCAGAATTCTTCCCTGGAAAGTCCAGATATTTTGTGATCCGCTTGTTGGTCCTGAAAAACAGAATCGAATAAAATAATCGTTCGTTAACGAGTTGTATCTTATTGCAATGGTACGAGGTATATGTATGTTATGTTGTAAGTATAGTCTATGACAGACATACATTTGTGTGTGTGTGTGTGTTTGTCTGTGTCTGTGTCAGTATGTCTGTGTGTGTTTGTGTATGTGTTTGTGTATGTGTGTGTGAAAAAGAGAGAGAGATGTGGGGAGTGCACATTGTAAGTTTAGCCAAATTCAGTGTTACTTTCCACTAAATCCCACCAAGAATTATATTAGAAAGCATACAAAACACACAAAAAAATCAGTATTGTCACGGATAGATTTCTCTTTGATCAAAGGTATGGTAGATGAATACTAGGCAACGATAAAATACCAATGAGGATGTAATTTTTCGTAATATTAACATCAAATTTAAATGTTTACATCTACGCGTGGTTATGACATGTGTGAACCCCAACTGGCATAAAATGCTTTAGGTCAAGATATATATATACACACACACACACACACACATATATATATATATATATATATATATATATATATATATATATATATATACCGGGTTGTAATTAATCTGTATATTTTGTATATTTTCATTTGTCTTGCTCGCTTACGTTCTGGCGTTTGCTAAATTTTCTTGAGACCATTCCTTTCTTAGTGGTCAGACCATAGGGGATCGCCTTCAAGTATAATGGATGTCTACTTAGTGGTCATCCCCCTTATATGTATGTAATATAATTTTCTGAATCTTCAGATTTTTCTATATCTTAGACCACTGGTTTTAAATTGATATTAATCAAATCAATATTCAATTTTTCACGCTTATTATTTTAAATTTAAATTTAAATAACTATGCTCTCAAATCGCAAAATTTCACTGCAGAGAATTATTTTCTGCAGAAATATTTCCGGTATTTTGGCGCTCCAAAACGAAGACTTTTCAAATATAACCCGAAATCTAATTGGTAGAACTATATACATGTTCAATTTCATGCGGACGTCTCGTGTGTAGTTTCTACAAATTATATTTTGCTATGACGATCACACTGACGAGTTGCGGGCGTCTACGTAAGTGGTAATAACGAAACTGGGTTTGTGAATAATCTGCATATTTTGTATCTTTGCATTTGTCTTGCTCGCTTACGTTCTGGTGTTTGCTAAATTTTCTTGAGAACATTCCTTTCTAAGTGGTAAGACCTACGGGGTCGACTTCTAGCATAATGGATGTCCACTTTGTGTTCATCCCTCTTATATGTATGTAACACACACACACACACACACACACACACACACATATATATATATATAGATAGATAGATAGATAGATAGATAGATATAGAAAGATAGGTAGATATAGAAAGATAGATAGATACATACATACATACATACATACACTCATATATATATATATATATATATATATATGCTTAGATACATATATATGTATGTATGTATGTATGTATGTATGCAATAAGGTCTGCAAATTAAATGGAGGCTTCAAAAGACATTCTAAGATCCACAAAGATCAGAACAGCTGTTCTTGGTGGTCCAAATCAGATATGCTATCTATGTGGGAGTCTTTCGAAAACGTTGTCAGATTTAAAAAACCACATTAGACGCCATGATAGTTTTGAGGTGTAGGTACAAGAAGTGGTCAGATTCTGCATAAGGAGTTGACAATCACCATATATATATATATATATATATATATATATATATATATATATATATATGTATGTATGTATGTATGTATGTATGTATGTATGTATGTATATATATATATATATATATACATATATATATATATATATATATATATATATATATATATATATATATATATATATATATATATATATATATATATATCGTAGCTTAAAAAGATCTCTCTTTTAAGATAGATCCTTCATTAGGCCTTGGAACCAAAAATGACACTTCTTGCATTGAGTATATATTAAATTTTATTAAACTTCAACAATATTTTTCAAGCAGTGAGCAATTTTCATCAAAACATTGATACAATTTCTCGACTTGGAACTTATACCACCACCACTACTACATCTGCCATACATGCACCATGCAGATTTCTGATGCCACCACAGCCAATACCTTTGACTTCGCTGCCTTCCCTTTCATCCTCACCAGTCTTTCACATCGCTTACTCTCACTTCATCCCTCATTCCCTCGGCTATGAGGAAGATAGTTAAATGTAGTTATAATAGAATAATATAATAGTATCAGATACGGATATACAGAGAAGCAAGAATATATTTAAAGAATATTACCTTAAAAGGAATAGACAGGCCACATTTAATATAACATAAATCTCTAAAACTTTAACACTAGAGAAAAAATCCAGTTATAGCTAAATTTCAGAGTATCTTGTTATCATTTCCCCTTGAATTCAACCTATCAAATATTATTAGTCTTTGAGAATTTTACAGAGTAGTTTATTTTATTTTTGTTATTCCCATAATACTTAGCGTACGACAGAGGGAACAGCCATTGGCACAGGAACTAGGAGTAAATATGTAGATAAGTATTCTTCCTTTGTTAATTTTGTTTACTCGATTCATTTACTACAATTCAATAAATTTATAACGTATATAGAGTTTTTTACTTTTTAAATATTATTCACTTACGTTCGACATAAAAATAGTAATTTATACTTGTATAGTTAGGGGTAAATCTTACAATAAATGATTAATTCTAGTAATGTTTATATAGACAGGCGGTGGAATCTGATGTGCTTATAAAATAGTCGATGAGGTTTTCTTTATGTTTAGCAGTTTCTATATACTCTTTACTCTTTACTCTTCTACTTGTTTCAGTCATTTGACTGCGGCCATGCTGGAGCACCGCCTTTAGTCGAGCAACTCGACCCCGGGACTTATTCTTTGTAAGCCCAGTACTTATTCTATCGGTCTCTTTTGCCGAACCGCTAAGTGACGGGGACATAAACAAACCAGCATCGGTTGTCAAGCAATGCTAGGGGGACAAACACAGACACACACGCACACACACACACACACACACACACACACACACACACACACACACACACACACACATATATATATATCGGTATTGTATTTTTAGGTGTTTAATTTTATTAATTTTTATCATTTTTTTAAGTTCAAAATTTTATAAAATTCGTAAGTTATATATATTTTTATCATATTTTTTTCATATTCTTATTTTTTCTTGAATATATCTTAGAATATGTAGTTTTAAGTTTGATCCGTTAATAATAATAACAATAAGAAAATAGCCTAAGGACGCACTGGTGGATTTATGGATTAGGTATAGCCTGGTTAAACAAATCACCAGCGCAGAAACACGTGTAGCATTGATTAAAATTATCATCTTTCCACACTGACTAATAACAGGCAAGGTCTATAATTTTTTCAAATATTTTTTTAATAATTTTTAAAATTAATTTTATTGTACTTTATAGTAGGCTTTAAAATGCGTATATTATGATATTATTGTGTAATATATTATTATATTGGATATAACTTTCT
>NC_043006.1:56009026-56014026 GCF_006345805.1 Octopus sinensis
GTTGGGACACCACCATCAAGAATTTCAGTTGCACGAAACGACTCCAGTACTTATTCTTTTCCCTTTAAGCCTGGAATTTCTGTCCATCAATTTTGCCGAAACGCTAAGTTATGGGGACATAATAATTAGATTTCGAACTGAGTAGCAAACCTTGAAATGTTTTTTTGTAAATAAAGTTATGCGTTTGTACTCTCTTGCATTAAATACTTTTTCACTATCTTACCCATTGTTTAAAGAGTAAAGGTCAATACAAACAACTTTTTGTCTGATAGTCCTAATATTGGTTAAAACATTGTTGAGTAGAAATGATAATTTGAATGTCCTTCTGATTGTTTGGATTATATCTGTGTAGTATTTATATCCATCCTGTTCAGTGAGATGTAGAAGCAATAATATACTTAGATATTTCTAACACAACCACTTACTTCGTATGTCGCACCCTCAGCATCATCCCCTACCATCTTATTTTCGACTGAATTCCCATTCTACCTACACTCTTACCTTCTACACCCTTTCATTCTACCAATGACTGCCCCTCACTATTTTCAATCCCTATGTACCTCAAACATTATCCCTGGCGCTGTGCATTTCGAGCGCACTGCCACATTCCGCATCAACTGTGCTGTTACATATCATGTCACTGATTTAATCTTATTTCCTTCACCTTTCCTCCTACCAGCTGGTATTTCCATTTATTATACCTCCTCTCATATTCCTCAATCACTGCATTCACCTCTATTCCCATCTCTATCCATCAGCTACTCATCTTTCACACTCTGTCACCCCTGTTCAACTGGAGTAAATACTATCTAGTCCACAAGACACTTGTTTCAATCCCTCTATCATACGTCTCATCACAAGGCATAAAGCCACCTCTCTCAATATTACACCCCTTGAGTAGAGGGTCTACTCGTGCGAGTTACTTAGTGACATCACTGGTACTGGTAATGGTGTCAGGTAAAAAGAACCAATTACTGTGAAGTGGTTACGTTAGGAAGACTATCTAACCAGAAAAACCTCTGGCTCGTTGGCTCCTGTCAAACCGTCCATCCAATGCTAGCATGGAGAACGGACGTTAAATGACAACGACGACGATGATGACGGAATGATGACAGCGACGCTGATGGAGGTGGCAGCAGCAACGTCGATGATTAGGATAACGATGATGACAATGAAAATGATGATGATGGTCAAGAAGACGACGACGACGATGATGATTCTGTGTATGTATGTATATATATATATATATATATATATATATATATATATACATTGACAGATTTCTTGTGAACTTTGATATTTGTGCACAAACTAACTAAATTGTACACTTACTTTTATTAAGTGCACACCAGGTGATAAATATTGACAAATAATCATTTCCATTCATTCTCATCTATCACTGAACTGGAACCATGCTTTAGACAGTCTTGAAGGAAACTTTTGGTGTTTCAGCGATGGTACTTATTTTACTATATATTTACTATATCGATCTTTATCGAAGGGACTGTTATTTTGTGACGGTGGTGGAGTTTATCTAGCTGTGTTTTTCATCAATGTAAGGACTAATCTTTCTGTGATATCGAAAGAAATTTGTCTAATGGTATCAAGTAATATTTATATCTATTTGGACATATTTAAACTAATTAAATTTCACCTTGCAGGATAATCTAATTGAAATTGCACTAATTATAGATCTTCAAACATGGTAGCGTCTAAGGAGCAGCTGAGGCACATAATGATTCATGACTTTAAAAAAGGGAACACTGCAGCTGGAGTGACTCGAAATATTCTCTGTTTATGGAGAAGAGTGCCTGAATGAAATTAATTGCCGAAGATAATGTGTAAAATTTAGAAGTGGCAAAACTTGAAAAACTCACCCTGATTTAGAAAACTCACCCTGATTTAGAAAAACTCACCCTGATTTAGAAAAGTTTACAAAAAAGCTTGACACTCTTTCTGTCACTATTTTATCTTCTTCTGCAAACTCTTTTTTAGATAATGGGTGCGCAAACGCGAATATAACATCATATCCATGCACTACACCCAACCATTTCGGCCAGGGATTTAATCGCGATCGAAACTCGAAAGAATACATGTAGACGTTGGAATGGCGGCTGAATTGCTCGGCAAATTTAAAAGCAGGGCATTTAAATGATGTATCTCCTGAGACCTGTTCTATTATGTATCTGTATTTTTCAGCTTTTGGAACGGAGAAGACACGAGAACCATAAAGATATGTGATGACATCCATTTGCAGAGAATTTAGATGTGTTGGCTGAGTAATACTTTTCATTAGTGTATGTGCAGTATCTGTTCCCATCGTCGCAATCCCATTTACAGGGATTTCTTTGGGAAATGCCGTCAGAACAAAAATACTTCCTTCATTTTCGACAAAACCAGTTAGCACGTTTTTTTTCACGGTTGTATCGTTCAGAATTTCATTTAGATTTCCTGATAAGAAGTAATTGTCGACAACAGGAGTGAAAGTAACTTTTAAGTAGTCATCTAGCTTGAAAGATTGGGCTTCAGCTATTTTTTTAGCATCAGCTTCTAAAAAGCAATCTATCATCAATTTAGTGTTATCCACTGGACATTTAAGAGCAGAAGCCATTGCTTTTGCTCTATCGATGTTTCTATCTATTGATCTAATTGCCCAGTCGGAGGTGGTTGACCCACTCATCATGATAGCATTCCTGAAAAGCTTCCGAGAAAGTGGGGAAATAGTATGAAAACCAACAGATGCTGAACCAGCACTATGTCCAAACAATGTCAGGCTACCAGGGTCTCCTCCGAAAGATGCAATATTATCATGAATCCACTTTATAGCGAGGTTTTGATCAAGCAATCCCATATTACCCGGAGCACGCTCGTCATTTAAGGAAAGAAAACCAAAGGGCCCTAATCTGTAATTTAGCGATGCAACGATAATATTTTGACTGGTAGCTAACCATTTTCCATCATACATTTCCAGCGTACTTGACCCAGTAACAAATGCCCCTCCATGTATCCAAATCATCGTGGTTAAATTTGAACGAGATTTCCGTGATTCTGTTGGTGCCCAAATGTTCAAATAAAGACAATCTTCACTTATATTAGTTTTTAGATTCCATAAACTGTCAGGATCAACAACTCCCTGTACTTGTTGTGCACACGCCGAAACATATTCCTTGGTGTCTTTTATACCACTCCACCTTTCAATTGGTTCAGGTCTTCTAAATCTTAGATTACCAACAGGAGGTTTAGCAAATGGTATTCCAAGAAATACATCAAGATCAACATTCTGAACTGAAATGGTTGATCCTTTGATCTTCCCAGTGGTAGTATCAATGATCGGATCTTGCGCATAGATATAAGTTTTTAACAAAGAAATTATGAAAATATATTTCAATCCTTCCATGATATGAATGGCTCAACTGTTGATGAAATTCTGAAAGAAAGAAAAAGAAAAAGAAGTTTCGATATACATCTCAGCTATTAAATCACTAGTGTTTTGCAAAGAGCTGAAGCACGTATTCGAGATTCAAACAGAAAGCTTAAACCAGCATGGGTACGTAATTTAAAAAATAAAATGTATTCCTGCTAAGAAGTATCTTACAGATCGTTGTAGCTATGATACGTAATACCGAGAACAACTTCACACATCATCAGGAAGACGTGAGAAAAGAAAACTACAGAGGCGATTTTGTGATACAGGATTCGGAATCATAAACTCTAAACTGCGCAACTGAAACTGCAATGCACAGGTACAGCTGAAAAAGTAAAGTGTAAATCTACAACATATAAGCGGCAAAATGCTCAATAAATTATTTGCTAGAGTTTCCAAGTCAGATTATCACTACTTTAAAGTAAAATGCTCATTCCCTGTAAAACTAAAATACCCCAGAGTATACTGGAAACTTTATCTATTGCAACGATCGAGTTACGGTGCATCCCACGTTGCAGAAGAGATGCTTCTTCACCATGGGATGCACCGTAATTCATAGTATATTTTCCCACCTGCGAGGAAGCGATGCAAGATGTGTCGAAACGATCGTAGTGATAAATATTTTCCAGTATATTCTATCTTGAGTATCCATTGCTTCTATTCTGTGCGTGTGTGTGTGTTTGACGATAATTGCACGATCTTTGCAGATGATTGCCCTCTCATTGTGCTATATATATATATATATATATATATATATATATATATATATATATATATATATATATATATATATATATATATATATATATATATATATTACTGTTACATTCTAGGTAGTACCAAAATGTATTCTCTCGACTGAGAAATAAATATTTTTTAATATACGCATTCAGATAAAAGCTATTGATAGTTTTATGACATGGAAATATGTTAATGCGGCAGATTTATATAACGTGCCTTATGTCTCCAAACAATCCTCATTTTCATGTACAACTAAGCAGGTGCACTGAACCCGAACGATTGGTTGCAGACACAAGACACGTTATATAAATCTGTCAAATTACACTGGTCAACAAAATGAAACTTTTTTTAATCATCAGAGTTGCTGATTGACGTTCCTGGGTTAATTTTTGATACTGATTACGAATCTGAAGTCCGATTCCCTCTATCAGGTCACATTTTCATGTTAATGATACCTGCCGCTTTAACTTATAGTATTCGTAATGCATGTCTATATAAAGTATATTCAATACAAGATATGATAATTTCATGGTTTGTTATTGTACAAAATTCAAATTGTGTACAAATAAGTTGGAATACACCAAAAGCATAACAACTTAAAATCTTTGCGATTTGGACTTTCTATGGTGTTTTGTCTCAGGTTCATCCCTGTATAACATCCAACAGCAGTCAGCTAACATTCCTGCATTCCAAAATCCTTGATATCGTTGTTCCATCGATGCAATATATTGATGAAAAAGTTCCTCTTGCTTATTAGACGCTGCTCCAAGGCTTTCTGCAAAAAAGTCCAGATGTGAATCAAGGAAATGGACTTTTAGTGACATCCGACAGCCCA
>NC_043006.1:56019026-56111231 GCF_006345805.1 Octopus sinensis
GCACACACACACATACACTGGCGAAAATAAATTTAAGACAAATGATAAAAGTTCTATTTCTTACAAAATATTTTGTTACTAACACCATACAAATTATTTATATCTTTTACACCTTATGCAGAATTTATTTCTCTTTCGAATGATGCAGATAATAACTATTTTTATACAATTTGAAGAATTCGATACTCGGAGACTTGTCAATATAAAGATCGGCAAAGGACTGGCGCCCCAAGAAAAACGACGGCACAGTTGGACTGTCGAATCGACCGACTTTCGGAAGGCAACCGAATGCTGACAACCGTTGACATTTGTAAACAATTGTCGAACGAGAATGGAGTTATTTTTACGCCACAATCCGTCCGCAACCGTTTGTGAGAATTTGGACTATACGGACAAATCGCTAGGAAAAAACGAATAATATCCGAAAGAAATCGACTCAAACGCCTTAATTTTGCAAAAAGCCATGCTCAGTGGACTGCCGAAGATTGGTGCAGGGTCCTTTGGAGTGACGAGTCACGCTTCTGTATATTTGGATCAGATGGTAAAACATACATCAGGCGTCGCTCAACCAAGGAATTCCGTCTGAAATGCGTGAAAAAGACAGCGCAAGCGGGTGGTGGGGTTGTGGTGGTGTGGGCGGAATTTATTAGCTTTGGTGTTGGCCATCTAGTTAAAGTTGATGGAAAGCTAAATAGTGTAAGTTATATGAATCTAGTAAAGGATAATGTTGTACTGTATTTGACTCACCAAATGCCTTCGGGGGCTATTTATCAGAAGGACAATAGTCTTGTGCACAGAGCCAAAAAGTTATGGAATTTTTTGATCACCATAAAATTGTCGTAATCTAATTGCCTCCCCAGAGCCCGTACCTGAATCCGATCGAGAACTTGTGGAATTATGTTTCCAAAAAAGTCCATGCTAAAAAACCATCTAATCTAAAACAATTATTCGATTATATCAATGAAATATGGCAAAACATTCCCATAGAATTTTGTAATCACTTAGCGAATTCAATGCTGAGGCGTTGTCCAGCCGTTATTAGGAATAAAGGCTATGGCACAAAGTACTAATATGTATTTCGTTCTTGTTGCTCATTTTTGCTACAATCTTAAGCTTTAAAAAAAATTATAATGATTCGATCTTAAACTAATTTTGCCGGTAAATTTGAAACATTTATATTGAATTCTTCAAGTTGTATAAAATAGTTATTGTCTGAATCATTCGAAAGAGAAATAAATTCTGCATAAGGTATAAAAGATAAAAATAACTTGTATGGTGTTAGTAACAAAATATTTTGCAAGAAATAGAACTTTTATCACCAGTCTTAACTTTATTTTCGCCAGTATACATAGAAAATGTGAGGTAATCGTATAAAATGTTTACGATAGTTGATTTATGGAAAAGATTATGTTAAATTTTTGAAATGCAAATACGTGAATGAAAATTAAGCTCAGACCTCTACATGGTAGCTAGACCTGGTAGAAATAGCAGCCAAATCTCCCTCAAAACACCCTACTGTCTTAATCCGACAATTCTGCCTATCGTGTAGTTTGAATGAGAAATTGTAACTATAGAGACGCAAGCAAAAGTTGACGTTAAGAATTGCTTTAACAGTTAGAAAATGTTTGACATTTCAATCATCACCAAAAAATGAAGCTGTAAGAATTTATTGTCTGCAAGAAGTAAAACAGAAATGATTTTTAACTGTACTGCCAAACTTCTGCTACTTAATAACAGACGTATCCAATTTAAGAAGAGTGAAGATAAAAGCTAAGTGAAGAAGTGTCGAATAAGTAATTCTTATACGCGTACCTTTTTAGAGAAGAAAATGTACCCGAGAGTTATTGTATTGCACCTCCGTATAATCAGAGAGCAGAAATTGAAGGAAGATATATGAAATAGATGTGTGTGTGTGTGTGTGTGTGTGTGTGTGTGTGCGTGCGTGCGTGATTGCGCTTGTGTATGTGAGATAGAAGAAGAAAGACAGCATAGCGAAAGTTTTGGCTGACTGTCATTTTGTACTCACCTTGTTGCTAGCGAAATGGTATATGCCAGCTGTGTGAGCAACTGATTATTTTAATAGCAGAGCAAACGTGGACGTGTGTGTGTGTGCGTGCGTGCTTGCGCGTGTGTATATGAGAGAGAAAGAGGGTGAGTGAGTGAGTGAAGGTGCGTGTCGTGATGATTGACGTATTTGTACGAACTATGTTTCTGAGAACTATTGTATTGGACCTCTGTGTAATCATTAAAACATTGATTTAATTATGAACACTTATGAAGAAGAAATTATACATCAATCCCTATTTTTGTAAGCAGTTGTATCCGTAAAATTTTTTATTGCCTTTATCTTTATACTTAAAAATGTCATATGTTTCCATAGAACACAGCGAAAATAAAGGCAACCTGATTAATAATAGATTTGATCTTAGAGTGTCATGCGGACATAGTGTCACCTGTACTTTTAAATATTTTCGAAAGAAGCACTTTATACCTCTTCGAATTGTATTGATTGATACTTACTTTTAATATTTCTTATTCCTTTACTGCCCACAAGGGGTTAAACATAGAGGGGACAAGCAAGGACAGACAAAGGTATAAAGTCGATTACATCGACACCAGTGCGTAACTGGTACTTAATTTATCGACCTAGAAAGGATGAAAGGCAAAGTCGACCTCGGGGGAATTTGAACTCAAAACGTAGCGGCAGACGAAATACCCATTTCTTTACTACCCACAAGGGGCTAAACACAGAGGGGACGAACAAGGACAGACAAACGGATCAAGTCGATTACATCGACCACAGTGCGTAACTGGTACTTAATTTATCGACCCCGAAAGGATGAAAGGCAAAGTCGACCTCGGCGGAATTTGAACTCAGAACGTAACGGCAGACGAAATACAGCTGCGCATTTTAGCCGGCGTGCTAACGTTTCTGCCAGCTCGCCGCCTTTAACTTACTTTTAATATTTTTAGGCAGAAACTAAAGCACTTTGAACATATTACAATATAATAAAAGCTATATAGTATAGTTAGTTAGCGTGCTAAACAAAGTATATTATCCATATGAATTTTTCCTGCTTAGTTGATCAACTTTCATCATGGTTTTAGTAATTATTTTATTTATCCCTTTCTTAAAGTGTTTCACCTCCTGATCTTAGTAGTTATAAGAGCCTTCATGTAAATAGCCCTTCTAATTAAGTACCCCTATGAAACTACAATATCATGTTTGGATTAACACACAAAAATCTTTTAAAACCTATAATATACCCCTTAGTTTATAATTAGTATATAGTTAGCATGTCCTATAACATCAATATTCCTTTAGCTAATACCAGGCATCAGACTTTATTGATATAAGCTAAATAAATAAATAAACAATTTTTAGTTTAAATACTTGAATTATTATACATTTTCTATAAGTCTTCTCTATTGTCAATAAGGTATATATACTTCATCATGGTTTAGTGATTAAGCTATTTTATTTCTTTTCTATGGTGTTCTAGCCTACCCGATCATTTTATTAATTTATAATAGCATTTATAAGATAAACCTAATTTTTGTACCTCTAAAAATTCATATTTGGCTTATATAAAACAATACCGGTATCTTCACAACTTAAAATAAACTGCTTAGATTATAATTTAATTAATATATAGTTAGCATGTTCTTTTGCCACAGTACTACTTTATTAAATGCCAGTATATGCCAATGATCAATCTTCATAGATATCATTTAATATGTAAGTATTTAAGTATTTAATATGTATAAATATTAAACTTTTTCTATGTAATTTCTTTTCCTCCCTCTATTGTGGTAAAATTTGGTATATACTCAAAAGCATTCAAAAGAATATTTTATCCTTTTGTTATAATATTCTTCTTAATAATCTTCTGAATAACCCTAAATTTTAACTTTATACGAGACGGCAATATTGTTTAGAATATTTAACTATAGTACCCCATGATAAAATTTCCCCTGTATTATCATCAATGGTTTACTAGAATTTTGGCCATTTAATTGTCAGCTAATCTTGATTTCAGACTTCCTTTACGAAATCTCATTATATTGCTTCAAATTAATCTTGATAGTTTTATGAGTATACCCACTATGATTTCTGTCGACTCCTTCAGCCCCTTTCCTAACAGACACTGCTCCTTGTGCTTTGGCTTTAGATTTCGATATATAAAGATTTGATAAACAAGACTATAAATTAAAACTGACCCCAATGTGTGTATGTGTGTGTGTGTGTATATACATGTACATATGTGAGATAATACTTTCAGTATTAATAGTGAAAGTATTAAACTGAAAGTACCTCACATTACAATAGAGATGTTATCGTTTCACTTTCAACACAATGTTGAAATAGTGTAAAAGATGAGATTGTTCCGTGCTCTCATTAGGCAAAAAGGTGAAATTTTTCGGCCCATGACACTGCATGGACCCTATGTAAGGCATGTGCAAAATTTGAATGAAATCGGTCGGGGAGTTCTCGAGTTTTATTAATGCACACATACTGACATACAGACAAATAGACAGACAGACATACACACACACACATTCTCAGTTTTATATGCATAGATATATCAGAAATTTAATATAGTACATATATATATACATATACGAGCACTCCGTCGGTTACGACGACGCAAGTCCCAGTTGATATAATCAACAGAACAGCTTGCTCGTGAAATTAACGTGCGAGTGGCTGAGCATTCAACAGACACATGTACCCTTAACGTAGTACTCAGGGAAATTTAGCGTGACACAGAGTGTGACACGGGTGTCACTTTGAAATACAGGTACTACTCATTTTTGCCAGCTGAATGAACTGGAGCAACGTGAAATAAAGAATCTTGCTCAAAGACATAACGCGTCGCCGGCAATTGGACATATGACCTTACTAAGCCAAGCGCCTGCATATATATATTTCGCAAAGGACCCGTTCTCACCTCGGCGTGATATATATTTTTCCACGAGTGTTTTCGAGTGCATTCAACTCGCTGCAAGCCACTTTTTCCGTAAAAGAAAAGTGGATTTCGGAGTTTCCCACCACCGGAGTTTCATGAGTTTTTGCTTTCCTATTCCAGGTTATTTCGCATACTTTCAACAAATGTGACATGAAAATGACGCGTAAAGAGTTCCCTTCCCCCAGGAAAAGGAAAGATTTGACTGCTATTTCTAGCATGCCCTACTACCACGCAACAGCTTTATTTGCGATAAGGGACCTGTAAAAATTAACACTTCCTTCTCCAAGCTTAGATTCGAAACCGTATCTAAGGATTCTGGGTCGTCCATACTACCACGATCAACAGGCGCGAAAGAAGGTTTTCTTTTGTACTGTTAAAAAATGATAAATCATCTCCCTGAATAACTGCACTGTAAGTGATGCACAGTCGGTTTAGATAGGACGCCTAGACAGGGAAGAAAGTGTCTGCATACGCGAACCGTCATGATGTCAGACGCTTCCGATTTAGAGATGGTCAGCTCCATTCAAGAAGAATATGAGTCCGTTGCAGGGGCTTGTGACCGAGAATCTGGAGAGAAATGGGCTGAGAGGAAGCTGTCCTTGAAAGGTCGGCAGAGGTGACGAATGCCTACATCGCCTCCTTTATGTTTTCCATCAGATCTGTGTAGCCGACCAATTTGAAGTGTGGACACCCAATATTATCCCTATCTGCTGACCTAACAAATAATCTATATAGATGCGATCTGGATGACCCATTGTGATTGCTCCATATCCACACTAGCACATCAGCGAAATTCAATCGATAACAGTTAGAAAGCTGGAAGTTTCTGAACGAGTTTTCGAGGCTTTTACATCCCCCTTTTACTACGTACTAAATCCATACAGTCTTCCGTGCGTCCAAAATACTATTCCAGCACCCCAGTAGTACTAAAGTGCGAGATGTTCCCAGGAATGTTTCTAGACGCCTGAAGAAATCTGGCTTCCCAGCTCCTGTCGGAGCATACACGGCCACCAATCTAAGAGTACTACCTTCATCGCCATTCAGCACCTGAACCACCAACCTACCGTTCGGGTCCAAGAAAATTGCCCTTACTTTGAGATCTAATGATTTTCGGAATAACACTGCTATACCGCCGCCTGCTCCTGACAGATCACAAGATGAGAATACCGCGTAGTCTTCGAAAATGGTTGCAAGATCATGTTTTCCATCAATTTAACGTCTCCCTATTTGATGTGACATCTATATTTAGGGACGTGAAATCGTTGAGCAGCTGACCCTGCTTCCAAGCCGAACCCAGGTCTCGAATATTTACACAGTCAACTCTAAGTGTAGCCATTTAACTGCAAAAGGAGGAAAAGAGACTGCAAAAGGAGGAAAACTAACGTAGCCATGTGATGGATCGATTAGTGTAAGGCGTACGATATGATCCCACACTCTTGGATTATGGAATGCATGGATCTATTTGGTATTGCATCGACTGTTGAGCGATTGCTTGGAAAATGTATGGCGAAGTGGAGTACGGAACTGACAGCATATTGAAGAAGTTTAGGGGCAATAGAAATCAAAAGAGGCATCTTCAAAGGTGTCTGCCTGTCTCCATTAACCTTTGTACGGGGCATGATACCACTAACATTGATTCTGAGGAAAACAAAGGCAGAGTATGTGTTCAAAAGCCGCCAACAAAAAGTCAACCACTAGATAACATCAAACATTATGGTAAAGATGAATCTCAAGTTATTTCCCTCTTTGATACGGCGTATACTTTCAGTACTGATATCAGAATGACGTTCGGACTGAAAAGGTGTGGTGTGTTAGTCTTGAAGAGAGGCAAAATAAAATGTATAGACGGGCTAGCAATATTGTCGGAGGAGGTTATGAAGCAGAAGAAACGGGCTACAAATACTTTGAGATACTGGAAATGGATAAATTGATGGAGAAAGAAATGACAGAAAAATTTAAGGTGGAGTACTTGCGCAGGCTGAGACTGATCTTGAAGTCGAATTTACACGGACGGAATAAGATTGAATCTATCAACACCTGGGCGATTTCACTCTTTAAATATGGATCAGGGGTAATCGCATGGACAGCAGACGATCTAAACAGCTTAAAGAGAAAGATAAGGAAGATGCTCATCAGATGTGGGATACTCCACGCAAAAAGTGACACAGACAGACTGTATATACCAAGAAAAAGAGGAGGAAGAGGACTGATTGGATGTGAACGCAGCATTAGAGCAGAAGAAAACAACATAGCATGGTATGTAAAAAAATGCCATAGAACCGCAATTATTGGAAGTAAGAAGGTTAGGCTTGCAAAGATAAAGCACCGTCGAAGGACTTGAGAATGAATGAAACTGAAAATAAGTAGATAAAGAAAAGAATGCATGGACAATTTCATAGGGATGTTGAAGATAAGACAGACAGAAAAAAGATGTCTATGGATGACTAAAAGTGATTTAAAACTAGAAATGGGGGCTTCTAATCTGTACTGCCCAAGATCAAGTATCAAGAACCAATTACGTCAAATACAAAATAGACAACACATCAGAAAGTGGTAAGTGCCGAATTTGAGGGCAAAATAGTGAAACTGTATGGCATATTACCATTCAGTGTATGTTACTTGCCCAGAAATAATATAAGATACATCATGTTAATATAGCAAGAATTGTCCGTTGGACACTTTGCAACAAGTATGGACATGACAGAGCAAAAGAGTGGTACGAACAGAACAAATTTAATGAAATACTAGCAATGCCTGAATGGCTCACGGAAGGGAAAACAATCCTAAAATTCAAAGCTACTAAAACGGCAAACCCACAAAATATACCGATAACTTGTCTCCATACAATTTACAGAGCCATTACTGCAATTATATCGCAGATAATGAGCAAGCATCTGGAAGAAAACAATCTGTTTTCAGAAGAGCAGAAGTTCTAAGTATGGCCTGGATTGATTACCGAAAGGCTTTTGATAGTAATACTCATACATGGATCATAGAAACACTAGTCATGGACAAGGTAGTATCAATAACCATATGATATATAAAACATTGCATGAATAAGTGGTAGACAGTGCTACAGCTCCAGACAAAAGAGGGACTCATAAAAACCAAAGCCATCTCCATTAGAAAAGGAATATTCCAGGGAATCTGTCCACTCCTTTTCTGATTGACACTGACACCTTTATCTGACATGCTAAACAGAACTAGAAGTGGATACAACTGTTACGGCAAAACAACCAGCCACCTCTTGTATATGGATGATCTAAAGCTGTACGCTACAAATGATAAAAAGCTAGAAACATTACTACAGATATTACGTAGATTTACCAAAGTAATAAACATGAAAGCTGGCTAAGAAAAATGTAGCAAAGCAACCTTGAAAAGAGGAAAACAAATAAAATGAGAGAATTAGACCAAAGCCAGACATACAAATACTTAGGAATCAATGAACTTGATACAATGCAACACACACAAATGAAAGAGAAGATAAGAAAAGAATACTTTAGACGAGTTAGATTAATACTGAAAACAGCTCAATGCCAAAAATAAGATTTTTTATTTCAACCTATTAATTATCACAAGATTAGCTCCCTCTATATCTAACTTGATTTTCCCCTTTTTCGCCTTCGCCCTAATTTTCTCTCTCCTTCTATCACGCTCTTTCATACACCTTTATATTTCTCCTCTTTTTTTTTTTTGTTCATTCGTTTTTACTTCCTATCTGTTTTTCTCGTTTTCCTTTGTTCCCACAGTGTGAACGAAGATGTCATCAGTACCTGTATAAGAGACTTTTCATATCGAAACAGGAATATTAACAAGTTGGTGTGGGTCTTTATTGGCTTCAGTTACATCGTAGAGAAGTTTACAGACTGTAAGGTAAGTTCAATTGACGATAGATGTGAAACACTAAATTTTTCACACTCATTTTCATCTTTGATTTGTGTTTACATTATAACTTGACAAGAAATTTTCAGAAAAGTTACAATGGAAAGCATAAATGATTAAATGCAACAATATAAACACTTGTGTGTGTGTGTGTGTGCACGTGTGTGTGTGTGCACGTGTGTGTATACGACCGGCTTCTTTCAGTTTCCGTCTACCAAATCTTCATTCACAAGGCTTCGGTAGGCCCGAGAGCCATATTAGAAGACACTTACCTAAGGTAGCACGCAGTAATATATATATATATATATATATATATATATATATATATATATATATATATATATATATATTATATGTTTATTTTTATTTTTATTTTTTATTTTTATTTTTATCTAGTTTCAGCTCACAAGCTGTGGCCATGCTGGGGCACCGCCATTTGGTGTTGCTACATGATTTTACTTCACGAATGCTTTTTAGCAATTGCCATTTGGTGCATGAGAGAGCTCGATGCAGCTGCCCTCATCTGCACCTCCTGCCGTGAAGTTGGTTCATCTGGGACACCTGACAAGAATATATATATATATGTACAGGTGTGTGTGCGTTATTGAGTGTGTTTGTATGTGTGTACGTGTGCTGGCGCGTGCGTATGTGTGTATGAATGCTTGTCTAGTCTTGGTTGTAGAATATGCAATGAGAGAGAGACACACGCAAACACACACACACACACATGCATACAGAGAGAGAGAGAGAGAGAGAGAGAGAGAGAGAGAGAGAGAGAGAGAGAGAGAAAGTGAGATAGTGTGTTAGAAATTATCAAATGTCGGGAATAAATAAACTAACTTTTTAACGACTAGAAGACTTGCCGTGCGAGAAATTTCTATAATATATCTATAATATATCTATTTATATTTTTTCCTCACATTTTCTTTTCATTAGTATATTCCAATGAAAGCTTTTCGAGCCAGTACAACAGCATCTAAGTGGGTGTTTGCGCTGCAAGAAATACCAGATAAATCTCTCCTAAATCATATCATATCTTAAACAAAAAGAAGCCACATTAGATGATTTAATGATATTTATTTTTCCCAAAACGTTAGGGGCGTTATAGCTGCAAACCTTAGGACATAAAACTGCATAATCATAATACGTCACTCTGTTAATCAAAATGTTTACAATTAATAATAATACACACATACACACAGATATGTATGTATGTATGTATGCATGTATGTATGTATGTATGTATGTATGTATGTATGTATGTATGTATGTATGTATGTATGTATGTATGTAAGTATGTATGTATATATATATGTATGTATATATATAATAGCATATATACGTATGTGTGTGTGTGTTAATATATATATATATAAGAATATATGTATATGTGTATATACATACATACATACACACACACACACACACACACATATATATATATATATATATAATATGAGAAAAAATAAGTTTAAAAAAGAGCAATTCAAACTTTGAGAGGTCCAAAAAGAGAGAAAGAATGTTTTCTAATAACGATTCATCATATTCATAAAAAAAACACCCAGAGTAAGTAATAAGGATATGAAAATAGTTGTTGAAAAATATCGTTATAGGTATAAATATACCATAAACAATTATTGAAAAATTAAGGAGAAAAAGATGTTGAATCAAAATCAGATTTAATACAAAATATGATTCACTACACACGCGCGTTTCAAACGACAATACAAATATGTAAGAAAAAATTATAACCATAGTAATTAAATTAAATTTATGCATTGTCATTTTCCTCATTGTAAGGAATTTTTGTAAGGACATCAATAAAGGTTTGATAAAATAAAGTAAAATAAGGGAGAGTACAAAAGGGGTAATGGGGAAAAAATCGGATATTTACAAGCAAGTTGTAAAAAGAGAAAAATAACAGTAATAATAATAGTAAGAGAGACAAAAAGACAGACATGTCTCCTTTTACAACTTGCTTGTAAATATCCGATTTTTCCCCTATTACCCCCTTTGTATTCCCCCTTATTGTATTTTATTTTAATCTTATATTATTAAACTTTTTTTGATGTCCTCACAAAAATTCCTCACACTGATGAAAATAACAATGCATAAATTTAATTATATATACTGTGGTTAAGATTTTTCTTACATATTTGTATTGTCGTTTGAAACGTGCGTATGTATTGTATTCTATTTTGTATTGAATCTAATTTTAATTCAACATCTTTTTATTCTCCATTTTTCTATAATTGTTTATGGCATATTTATACCTATAACGATATTTCTCAACCATATATATATATAAGTTAAGCAAAGTTTTATTTAATCTAAAATATACTCTCCTTCATTTTCTACATTTGCAAGTTCCCCCTTCCCAAACCCACTTGTTCGTAACGAAAAATACTTCTCTATTACTGTTTTGGCATTGTCTACATAATTCATATTTTTAACCATTCAAATGATTTTTTAAGACTGCGGAATATGATTATTAGATTGGGCAATGTCTGACGAATATGATGGCTGAGACATCCTTTCCCATTCAAACTGCTTTAGCCTTTGGATGTCATCCTCGCTGTATGTGGCTGAGCATTATCCTGATGTAAGAACACCTTTCGTCGTGAAACCCCAAAGATGGTCGTTTTTTTTCTAGCGCTGACTTGAATGACTGGTTGAATGACCAGATCCAAGCTTCTCTGTTAGTTCCTCAACAGTTACGTTGGAATTTTATTCCACCAGGGTTTGTAGGACGTCCTCGTCAAGCTCTACAGATATTCCAGGACAAGGCTCGTCTTCTAGGCTGTATTTTACGGCTCGGAATTTCTGGAACCACCGTTGAGACTGGCTTACGCTTACTGTCCGATCCCCATATACGCACTTTCCGTTGCGTTGTTGCCGTTATTGAACTCATAAAGCAAAATATGCCGAATATGCTCCTTTGTCACTTTTATTATAGCTTTGAAAAAATAACTGTCAAAATTGAACTGCACTCTTCAAAACTTCTACTATGAATAAGGACAATGTAATATTATTATCTGCTTTTATAGCAAGTTGATGCAGGTATTTATCCCGGTCTTCTCCGACTTTTAGTTCATGCAAGTGAGAAAACCGCATTGTTTATGGGATGACCCAATATTTATAAACATACACACATACATACATACATACATACATACATACATACATACATACATACATACATACACACACACACTACACCACAACGACGACGTCACATTTTGTATATAAGCGTATATGTGTTTGTGTGTGTGTGTGTGTGTGTGCTTGTGTGTTCGTTACTTATGAGATAGTAAAGGACATTTTATACGATGACAACGACAACACATCTCTAATATTCTCTCTTCATTCTGTCAACCATTCTGTGTAGCGTTTACCGTTGTAACGATGTCTGGTACCCAAAAAATTATTACAACTACTTTCATTGTTTACAATCTTCTGTACCAGTGTATTTGTGTACACTAGTACATAGATAAAATGCTAGAAAGGCTGAATGGTCAAACAAAAATGCTGTGCCAGTGTATTTATGTATCAGTAAATAACCATGAGTAAATATTTCGTAAATGATCCATTCGTACCTCGGTATGAAATAGTTTTTCCACAGGTTGTTTCGAGTGCATTCAACATATCTTATCTCCAAACCCGCAGCAAGCCTCTTTTTTCTGGAAAAGAAAGGGGTGGGGCGTATAAATATTTCACAGCGAAATATCGGTAGGTCCTTTATCGCAAATAAAGCTGTTGCGTGGTAGTAGGCCGTGCTAGAAGTAGCAACCAAATCTTTCCTTTTTCTGAGGAAAGGAACTCTTTACGCGTGATTTCGATGTCACATTCGTTGAAAGTATGCGAAATAACCTGGAAGAGAAAAACAAAAAACCCACGAAACTCCGGTGGTGAGAAACTCCGAGAGCCACTTTTCTTTTATGGAAAAAAAGTGGCTTGCGGCATGTTTAGAAGTCAGACACGTTGAATGCACTCGAAAAAACTCGAGGAAAAAACATATATCACACCGAGGTGCGAACGGGTCCTTTGCGAAATACATATATGAATGCACTTGGCTTAGTAAGGTCATGTGTTCAATTGCCGGCGACGTGTTATGTCTTTGAGCAAGATACTTTATTTCACGTTGCACCAGTCCATTCAGCTGGCAAAAATGAGTAGTACCTGTATTTCAAAGGGCCACCCTTATCACACTCTGTGTCACGCTAAATTTCCCTGAGAACTACGTTAAGGGTGCACGTGCCTGTGGAATGCTCAGCCACTTGCACGTTAATTTCATGAGCAAGCTGTTCCGTTTGATCGTATCAGCTGGAATCTTCATCGTCGTAACGAAGGCGTGCTCATATATATATATATATATATATATATATATATATATATATATATATATATATATATATATATATATATATATATATATATATATATACATATATATATATACATATATATGTATATATATACATACATACACACACACACACACACACACACACACACACACACACACACACATATATATATATATATATATATATATATATATATATGTACATATACATGCATACATATATACATATATATGTACTATATTAGCTCTCTGATATATATAGCTATGTGTATAAAACTGAGAATGTGTGTGTGTGTGTGTGTGTCTGTCTGTCTGTCTATCTATGTGTATGTCTGTACGTGTGCACCAATAAAACTCGAGAACTACCCAACCGATTTCATTAAAATTTTGCACATGCCTTACATAGGGTCCATGCATCACTATTAATACTGAAACTATTATCTCACATATATACATGCATATATACTCATACACAGATACACATACATATATATATATATGCTTATATATATATATATATATATAGGCGCAGGAGTGGCTGTGTGGTAAGTAGCTTGCTTACTAACCACATGGTTCCGGGTTCAGTCCCACTGCGTGGCACCTTGGGCAAGTGTCTTCTACAATAGCCTCGGGCCGACCAAAGCCTTGTGAGTGGATTTGGTAGACGGAAACTGAAAGAAGCCCGTCGTATATATGTATATATATATGTGTGTGTTTGTGTGTCTGTGTTTGTCCCCCTAGCATTGCTTGACAACCGATGCTGGTGTGTTTACGTCTCTGTCACTTAGCGGTTCGGCAAAAGAGACCGATAGAATAAGTACTAGGCTTGCAATGAATAAGTCCCGGGGTCGAGTTGCTCGACTAAAGGCGGTGCTCCGGCATGGCCGCAGTCAAATGACTGAAACAAGTAAAAGAGTAAAAAAAGAGAGAGTATATATATATATATATATATATGTATGTATATATGTATATATGTATCTATATATAAATCTATCTATCTCTCTCTCTCTCTCTCTATATATATATATATATATATATATATATATATATATATATATATATATATATATATATATATATATCTATATATATATATATATATATATATATATATATATATATATATATATATATATATATATATATATATATATATGTATGTATGTGTATATATATATGTATATATACATATATATATATGGTTGTGTGTGATTGTGTATAGAAGAATATATTAATAAAAGGAATTTCAACCTTGTCTGATTTTCACGTTTTATTTACAATCTTATAATGATATATTATAAGATAATATATTATAATAGAATAAAATAAAATAGTAGAATGTTAAATGTTCATTCTGATTGAACTAGTACTTTCATGCATTAAATTCTGCAATCTTCAGGTTCATGTAGTAGTGGTGACAGTCATGCTTCACAATTTTTGACTGTAGCGAGATGATTGAATCTGTGCCTTAAATACAGCTGGGTAGGCTCCAGATTGCTAGGTTTTGCAAACTGTATTCTGACCAGTTAGTGTGTAGTATCACTCAATTACGTAAGCTGATTGGTTGGTTGAGCTGATTGTTTTAGGCGTCACGCTTTGTGGAACATGTCAAGAGTCCTGTATCTTAACGCTGGGCGAGGCAGCAATTGTTGGGCTATTTTTAGAAATGTTGTAAATAGCCTTTGTCAGAGATTTTTATATTTCAATTGTCATCATCATCATTGTCAGCACCTTAATTATTGTTGCTAGTGGTGATGGTGGTGGCAATAGAACTTTTAACCCTAAATAAGATAATTTTCCTGCTATCTAGGTATTATTATTATTGCTTATTTAGCTTGGGTTCGAATTTATCAATAAAATTCTTTTCTCTGATTTTCCTCTCGATTTCACTTGGGCTGTGTAATTTGTAGAATGGAAATATTATATATATTTTCTGACCACATGTTGCTAGGTGGTTACTCAAAGGTATCTGACAGACCTCTGGGTCTCTAATCTGTTGTCGGTGTACACGTGAGCGTTCTGATAGTGCATTTCCCATCTGACCTACATATATTTCTTCACAATTTGAGCATTTGATGCAGTAAATTAAATTTATGCTTTTGCAGTTCATATTCGCGTTTGTGAATATTTTCCCGGTTTTTGTATTTATATATTGGCCGGTATGTATGAATTGGCATGTGCCACAACGACTATCATTGCATTTTGATACAGTGAATGTTTGGTCTTTGTTGCTAAGGTCAATTTTGCCTTTGTTAGTAATTTTTTAAAGTTTTTAGGCTGTCTTTTACTAAGAACCATAGCTCGATCCGTGATTATGTCTTTTAATTCATTACTTTGGGCAATGATTGGTAGGTTTGCTTTGGCAATGTTGAAGATATTCTGGTGACATGGGTTGTGTGTCACTATGAATGGTATGACTTGTTCTTGTTTTCCTCTTCCTTGGGTTGTCCTAAGTTGTTGTATGGGTATTTTTATAGCCCGTTGTATGCCATAGGTATATATACATATATGTGCACATATACATATATATATATATGCATATATATGTATTTATAGATATACATGTATACATACATGTATATGTATATATACATATACATATATATATATATATATATATATATATATATATATATATATATATATATATATATATATATATAATGTATGTGTGTGTGTGTGTGTGTGTGTGTATGAGTTAAGCAAAAATTTAGATTCAGATGAATTAGGTACTCATGTTGAAGCACTAGACTTTAGTATGGTATTATACAAACAGTTTCAAAATAAGATGATTAAAATCAAAATAAGTAACAGGATTTTCAGAGGTAATGCGGTACAGTTGTTTCAAGCAACTACATTTAATTGAACAATGCAACCATTGCACCGATTTAAATGAAGAGCAATCCTCAGCTGCATAAATACATAGAATTAATTTAAATTAAAACAGATAGACACATTACTATAATTTTACCTAAAACCTCCAAGAATGTAAGGAGGCAAAGAACATACTGTCTTCACTTCAGCTTAGAAGTTACTAAGGTATCAGGAAGAAAGACTTGTTTGAGATCCAGCTTGTCAGTGGTTTGTAGGGTCAGTTTTAATTTATAGTCCTGTTTACCAAATCTTTCTATATAAAAAGCTAAGGCCAAAAAACAAGGGCAGTGTCTGTTAGGAAAGGAGCTGAGGAAGTCAACAGAAATCATAGTGCGTATAGTCATAAAACTATCAAGATTAATTTGAAGCGGTATAATGAGGAAATCTTAAATCAAGAGTAGCTGACAATTAAAGGGCCAATGATGATAATACAGTGCACATTTTATAATGGGGTACTATAGTTAGATATTTTAAACAATATTGCCATCTCGTTATAAAGTTAAAATTTAGGGTTATTCAGAAAATTATTAAGAAGAATATTATAACAAAAGGATAAAATATTCTTTTGAATGCTTTTGAGTATATACCAAATTTTACCACAATAGAGGGAGGAAAAGAAATTACGTAGAAAAAGTTTAATATTTATACATATTATATATAAATATTAACTTACTAGATGGTGTCTATGAAGATTGATCATTGGCCTTTACTGGTATTTAATAAAGGAGTACTGAGGCAAAAGAACATGCTAAGTATATATTAATTAAATTATAATCTAAGCAGTTTATTTTAAGTTGTGAAGATACCGGTATTGTTTTATATAAGCCAAATATAAATTTATGGAGGTACAAAAATTAGGTTTATTTTATAAAGGCTATTATAAATTAATAAAATGATTGGGTAGGGCAGAACACCATAGAAAAGGAATAAAATAGCTTAATCACTAAACCATGATGAAGTATATATACTTTATTAACATCAATAGAGAAGACTTATAGGAAATGTATAATAATTCAAGTATTTGAACTAAAAATTGTTTATTTACTTATTTAGCTTATATCAATAAAGTCTGATGCCTGGTATTAGCTAAAGGAATATTGATGTTATAGGACATGCTAACTATATACTAATTATAAACTAAGAGGTATATTATAGGTTTTAAAAGTTATTAGTGTTAATCCATACATGATATAGTTTCTTAGGGGTTCTTAATTAGAAGGGCTATTTACATAAAAGCCCTTATAAATACTAAGATCAGGAACGTGGAACAATTTAAGAAAGGGATGAATAAAGTAATTACTAATACCATTTTAAGCAATATTGCCATATTGTGTAAAGTTAAAATTTAGGGTTATCAAGAAGATTATTAAGAAGAATATTATAACAAGAGGATAACATATTTTTTTAATGCTTTTGAGTATATACCAAATTTTACCACAATAGACGGAGGAAAAGAAATTACATAGAAAAAGTTTAATATTTATACATATTAAATACTTAAATACTTACATATTAAATGGTATCTATGAAGATTGATCATTGGCATTTACTGGTATTTAATAAAGGAGTACTGAAGCAAAAGAACATGCTAACTATATATTAATTGAATTATTGTCTAAGCAGTTTATTTTAAGTTGTGAAGATACCGGTATTGTTTTATATAAGCTAAATAGGAATTTATAAATTAGGTTTTTTTCATAAAGGCTATCATAAAATAATAAAATGATCAGGTAGGCTAGAACACCATAGAAAAAGAATAAAATAGCTTAATCACTATAAAACCATGATGAAGTATATATACCTTATTAACATCAATAGAGAAGACTTATAGAAAATGTATAATAATTCAAGTATTTAAACTAAAAATTGTTTATTTATTTATTTAGCTTATATCAATAAAGTCTGATGCCTGGTATTAGCTAAAGGAATATTGATGTTATAGGACATGCTACTAATACTAATTATAAACTAAGGGTATATTATAGGTTTTAAAAGTTTTTGTATTAATCCCACATGATATTGTAGTTTCATAGGGGTACTTAATTAGAAAGGCTATTTACATAAAAGGCTCTTATAACTACTAAGATCAGGAGGGTGGAATACTTTAAGAAAGGGATAAATAAATAATTACTAAAACAATGATGAAATTTGATCAACTAAGCAGGAAAAATCATGGATGTATACTAACTCTTTTAGCACACTAACTTACTATACTATATAGCATTTTTATATTGTAATATTGTGCTATTTGCTTAGTTTCGGATTAAAAAAATTTAACACTAAGTATCCATCAAAATCAAAACCATGATGAAATTTGATCAACTAAGCAGGAAAAATTCATATGGATAGTATACTAACTCTATTTAGCACACTAACTTACTATACTATATAGCATTTATTATATTGTAATATGTGCTATTTGCTTTAGTTTCGGATTAAAAATATTAAAACTAAGTATCCATCAAAATCAATACAATTCATAGACCTAGAAAGTGCTACTTTCGAAAATATTTGAAAGTACAGGTGACACTATGTACGCATGACACCCTAAGGTCTAATCCATTATCAATCAGGTTGCCTTTATCTTTATGCTTAAAAATTTTGTTTCGATAGAGCACAGATATTGTCTATGGAAACATAGGAAATTTTTAAGCATAAAGATAAGTGCAACCTGATTAATGATAGATTGGACCTTAGGGTATCATGCGTACATATATATGTATGTACACATATATATTTTTATATATGTGTATGTGTGTTTTGTTTGACCTGGACCACCGCTTGACAACTGTTGTTGCAAATCTCCGTAATTTAGCATTTTGACTAATAGGAACCAATGGATTTAGTACCAAGATAAAAAAAGGAAATTAATGGGGTTCATTAATTCAACTAAATCCTGCAAGGTGGCCCCCAAGCATGACTATTTGACAGTGACTAAAACAAATATAATATAGATGATAAAGCAGTTGAATATTTGTGTTGTAATGTTTTCCTAGCATCCATTAAGTGTAATATCTCTATGGTGTGTGTATTGTAGTATTAACTTGATAAATCCTGTGTCTACTTGTCCATGTATTAATGTGTCTATTACAATATGTAAAAATAACATTAACATAACCACCACATATCTCCTTGACACTATGGATTCTATGGGATTTCTCTCACAGTTTATAGTGTTTTCTTTATCATACATACTGTATGTATGTATTTATGTATGCATGAATGAATGAATGATAAAGAGAAATCACATAGCAACATTAGTGTCAAAGAGGTATGCTGTTGTTACGCTAATTTCATTTTTGTGTATTGTAATACATAGGAGCACTCCATCGGTTGCGACGACGTGGGTCCCAGCTGATACGATCAACAGAACTGTTTGCTCGTGAAATTAACGTGTAAGTGGCTGAGCACTCCACAAACACGTGTACCCTTAACGTAGTTTTTGGGGAGATTCAGTGTGACACAGAGTGTAACAAGGGTAGCCTTTTGAAATACAGGTACTACACATTTTTGCCAGCTGAGTGGACTGGAGCAACGTGAAGTAAAGTGTCTTGCTCAAGGACATAACACACCGCCAGGAATTGAACTCACAACCTTACGATCATGAGCTGAATGCCCCTAACCACTAAGAGACACACCTTCACTGTAATGCATACAGTATGTATGTATGTATGTATGTATGTATGTATGCCTGTGAAGGTGCGTGACCTCGGGATTATGGTGTTGCCCTCATGAACACAGGGTCATGGTTTCGAATGCCAGACCAGCGGCTGTTGTTCTTAACCAAAACAATCCATTTGACGCTGCTCTCGTTCACTCAGCTGTAAATGGGCAACCCTGTGCTGAGTGTGGGGCGATTGAATGTGTGTCACCTGGGATCATTGTTGTTATTCACTTTGTTCATTATGCACTTGTACATGATGAACAAAATGAATAATAAATAATAGTCATATAATAATAATATTATATTATAATAATAATAATAAATAATAATAATAATAAATAAAACGGCCATCCTAATCTCTGGATGTAAAGTCTTAGCACCATGGTGAGTATAAATTAAGACATGACAGAGTTGGCCAATATCTACACTGGCTAATAAGTCGGCATTACAATATCAAAACTGCCGACAAGTGGTATAATCACACCCTGAGCTTGTAACTGAAGGAGAAAATGTAAAGAAAATGTGGCATCTCAAGGCGGTTACAATACCAGTGATCGTAGGAGCACTAGGTATGATCAAGAAGGGAACCGAAAATTATATGAGAATGATCCCTGGCTTACCATCCATGCAAGAAGTGCAAAAGATTGTCTTAACTGGTACATCACACGTATTGAGAAGAGCATTGTCGATGTGAGAACTATTACTACTCATGTATTTTAATTTAACTTAAAAAAAAAAATGAACGAACTATTGAGTTTAGTTTAATGGCCTACCAATGTATACTATGAGTTTCTTTGCCCTAGGAGTCGGGAAGACACTCGGCAAGAAATGGAAGCAAATTTGAAAGAGGAAAAAACAAATTATAAAATAATAATAATAATAATAATAATAATAATAATAATAATAATAATAATAATAGGCGCAGTAGTGGCTGTGTGGTAAGTAGCTTGCTTATCACATGGTTCCGAGCTCAGTCCCACTGCGTGGCACCTTGGCTAAGTGTCTTCTACTAAAGCTTCAGGCAGACCAAATCCTTGTGAGTGGATTTGATAGACAGAAACTGAAAGAAGCCCGTCGTGTATATGTATATGTGTGTATGTGTGTGTTTGTGTGTCTGTGTTTGTCCCACCAACATCGTTTGACAACCGATGCTGGTGTGTTTAGTCCCCATAACTTTGCAGTTCGACAAAAGAGACCGATAGAATAAGTAAAAGAGTAATTCTTTTATTCTTTTACTTGTGTCAGTCATTTGACTGTGGCCATGGTGGAGCACCACCATTAGTCAAGCAATTCGATTCCAGGACTTATTGTTTGTAAGCCTAGTACTTATTCTATTGGTCTATTGTGCCGAACCGCTAAGTGACGTGGACGTAAACACACCAACATTGGTTGTCAAGCGATGCTGGGGTGGGGTGGGTCGATGACAGACACAGACACAAATAACAAATACACACATACATATATATATATACATACATTATACATACATACATATACATATACATATATATACATATACATATATATATATATATATATATATATATATATATATATATATATATATATATATATATATTATATATATATATGAGAGGCCTCTTCCGTTTCCGTGTACCAAATCCACTCACAAGGCTTTGGTCGACCCGAGGCTATAATAATAATAATCCTTTCTACTATAGGCGCAAAACCTGAAATTTGGGGCCGGGGGCTAGTCGATTACATAGACCCCAATGTTTCACTGGTACTTTTTTATCGATCCTCAAGGATGAAAGCAAAGTTGACCTTGGTGGAATTTAAAGGCAGAACGTAGCGGCAGACGGAAAGTCCATGGGGACAGACTAGCAGTTCGTTTTTTGCACTTCCTCGATACTAATTCTCTGTATCTTATATATTAAAAGGCAGGTTGTCCGTGAGTTGTGTGAAACACTTCTACTCCTACAATTTTCAACCAAATTTCACCAAATTTGACATGTGTGCTCTCTTTGAGTTAGGATGATTTTTCTTATAATTTTTCTTCGAAATTCTGCGCCCCCAACATAATTAGACTACTCTCAATTCGCCTAGGTTTGGAACCCACATCGTCTATGCAACGGTATCGCGTTTGATCTTATATATTAAAAGCAAATTGTGTGTGTATGTGTTGTGTAAACCATTCTACTCTTACAATTTCCAACCGAATTTCACCAAATTTGATGTGTAGAGCACACATCAAATTTGACCTAGGATGCTTATAATTTTTTTCTTCAAAATTTCGCGCCCCCAACATAAATATACTACTCTCAATTCGCCTAGGTTTTGAACCCATCTCTTCTATGCAACTGTACGCCTTTAATCTTATATATTAAAAGCAATGTGTGTGTGTGTGTGTGTGTGTGTGTGTGTGTGTGTGTGTGTGTGTGTGTGTGTGTGTGTGTGTGTGTGTGTTGTGGGACCCACTTCTACTCCTACAATTTCAACCGAATTTCACCAAATTTGACATGTGTGCTCTCTTTGACTTAGGGAGTTGAGGCATGTGATGGCCTTTGCCGAACAGCTGTTGTTGGATGCGGAAAGAGTACGACTCTCGTCCGAATCCATGATATAGATTGTACTACCTTCCTCTTTCGCCAAAGAAAAGAAGGTAGCTTTTCTCTGCGTAGTAACTATACTGAAAGATGTGGTATGGAAGACGCGAGCAAAAGAGATTGCGACAGGTCAATTCATCTCCGGACGTGGGCTGGTGAATTACTTCGCTGCCCATCTGTCCAGCAAGATCCGCCTGGAGAGGAGGAGCCTGCCGCTAAGAGCCTTTGGAAAAAGATGGACGACAGTGGTAGGAAAGATGAGAATGCACGAGGCTGTGCTTGCACGGTCGGTCGGAGCATAAAAGGAAGGAAAGAGATTACCAAAAAGGGATAACCAACCGGCGAGTTAACACATTAACCCGGACCCAAGACTCATCCGATCATCATTTATATTTATATTTTTAACCCCCATTCACAATATATGTAAATCCATCCGGTTTTTCACACTGTATGTAAGAAGCGAGTTTGTACCCTGAATGTCCCTTGTCTGTCCTTGTAACGTCCCTTCTATGTAAAACCTTTATAGGTTAATAAAGAAATATCTCTTTGACTTAGGATGATTTTCCTTGTAATTTTTTCCTCAAAATTCTGTGCCCCCAGCATCAATAGACTACTCTCAATTCACCTAAGATTTGGCGTGAGCCATCGAAAAAACGTGATACACACCCAGCTGGAAAAAATCAATACTTCTCGACTGCTTGCACTGTCCTGTGAGTTACGATTTGCCTCTGTTTTCACGTGAGCGCTCTTTTTCATATAATTATTCCAACTTAAACTAACCACTTCAAAACTCTTACCCAAATTTAAAACTCCTTAATTTGGTCTGTTTGATTAACATCTTTGCCAACTACATTTTACTATTTTTTGGGTGCTACACATTCACCGCTTTTTCCTTGGGACTTTTTCTATTGCGTAAACTGAAGTAAACGTATGCATGCAAATGACTCTGCCGAGACTCCGCCAGGAGGGACTCTCTCAATGCACTTAGGATGGCTTCAGCGCGAAGAAGGGAAAGTGAAGAGCAGCGTTGTGATCGGTTAGCCCGTATTACTGCACAACGAGCTGCCCAGAGCAACGAACAACGTTCAGCATTCCGAACAAGAAAAGCTTCCTCAACTGCTGCTGCACGAGCTTCAGAGACTGCAGCGCCACGTGCAGATCGACTTACAAGAGATGCTTCCTCAACTGCGGCTGTACGAGCAGCACATACTGCAGCACCACGCGTAGATCGACTTACAAGGGATGCTTCCGCAACTGCTGTTGCACGAGCTGAAGGTCATTCTTCTCGCGTTGGGCAATGACAGCATTCAACTACGATCTTACGATTGACTACAATAATCACCCTCACGTTCAAATAGGCTGCGTGTCCACAATCTGCCGATTTTGTGGAGCTAAAAAATGGCCTGAAGAAACTCCCGTCATGTGCTGCTCCAACAGTAATATTACAGTACCTCTTCTACAAAATCCTCCACCCCTTATGAGTGATCTTTAGACAAGGGCGTCTCCTTATTCTCATGACTTTCTTAAGCGGATACGTGCATACAACTGCACGTTCCAAATGACTTCCTTCGGCGCCAACATCATACGATATGGGCATTTCATGCTTTCCTTTAAAGTGCAGGTGCAGATTTATCATAGAATTGGTTCCCAGCTGTCGCATGACGATGCCTCGCCTTAGTTTCTTCAGCTCTACTTCCTGGGAGAGTATACTGATCACGTATACTTAACAAATAGCCCCTGGCAACGCCGGATACGCCTGCTGGTATAGATAAAGTGTAATATCCACAGATCCTATTGCCCGTCTGATAGAGGACTGTGAGAACCTAATGATATTCTAGGTGCAAGGCGCCCAGTCACGTCTGTCATTCACTCAGGACTGTTGCTCCATCAAAGTGATGAGTTGTGGCAAAACGTGTCTCACAAACGGAGCTCACACACGGTCACCGTCAAGAAATCGTTACATATCTGCGCATCAAAAGCCATGGCATTCTTTGCCTGACCATTGGAGCGCGTCTCTTCCACTAGAAAATGAACAAGAATCGCTCCAACATAATCAAGCAGTAACTGGGGCAAGGCACGACAGTCGGACAATAAATGCTGACGGAGGCGATGTAGGCATTCGCTTCTTCTGCCCGTCCTTTCAGGGACAGCTTCCACTCTGCCCATTTCTGGGTAAGATTGGCCACACTCTGATTAACAGCATTAGGAATTTTCCCGTTCTGTGTTGAAACTGAATCAATCAAAAATTCATGTCTATGCTTGAAAATTAGTGTTGGTTTGTTTACGTCCCCGTAACGTAGCAATTGGGCAACAGAGAAAGTGAGTAAAAGTACCTGGCTTGGCAAAAGAGTTAGTATTAGGATTGAGTTGACAAAATCTTTCAAGGGGATGCCCTAACATGCCTACTGTCTAATGACTTAAAGAAGTATTAGATTAAAAAGAAGTCACGGATTTATGTCACTAACTATCTCTACTGAGGAAATAAGTTTAGGGATACATACACAGAATTCAATACGTAGTAAATTTATTGCATACATGCATATATGTTAATGCTTATGTATATACGTGTTTGTAAACTCTCTCTCTCTCTCTCACACACACACATACACATACATATATATATATATATATATATATATATATATATATATATATATGTATCATTTAACATACACAGTATTTAAATAAAATCTACTAATGGTTCCATGTCGTAGAAAATCGATAATTTGACAGATTTATACAACGTGTCTTGTGTATGCAACCAATCGTTCGGGTTCAGTGCACCTGTTTAGTTGTACATGAAAATGAGGATTGCTTAGAGACACAAGGCACGTTATATAAATCTGCCGCATTATCATGTTTCCATGTCATGAAACTGTCAGTAGCTTTTATCTGAATATAATGCGTATATTAAAAGATATTTATCTCACAGTCGATGGAATACTTTTTGGTGCTATCTAGAATGTAACAGTTATATATAAATATATATATATATATGATTTAGAGAAAAACCACCATTAAATAATTCAATAAAGATGTTATTCACACCATATAGAAAAGATAAACAATAAAATATCCTTATTTTAAATCAATAAATAAGTTTTTTTTTATAGTATATCTTTTCTATATGGTGTGAATAACATCTTTCTTTATTGAATTGTTTAATGGTGATCTTTCTCTAAATTATATACATATATTATATATTGTGGAATTTCATTTAGAATTGTTAATTTGAATTTTCCCTGTAAGTTTTGGAATTATATTCCCTACTACTATTATTATAATATTTGTATTTATATTTATAACTAACGTTTATCGATTGTATTTAACTCTCATTTTCGTTAGTTATGGAACTTACAGGTAAGATAGAACCGCTATTTTGGAATTCATCTTTGAAGGATATTCCTATACCATCTAGAAAAGAATATATTTTGAAACTTATTAATAATATTAAAGATTTTATTAATAGGATTAAATGGAAAGCCTACTACAATAATTGTAACATATCTAATTTTAACGATGTAGAGAATGCTAATTATATCAATTCTAAATTTAAATCTAGAAATGAACCCCCGTATAATAGAGATATACAGGTTTTAGAGGATAATATTTGGAAGGTGGTGAAAAATGTTAAATTTCATAAATACCCAAACAGACTTAATGAATATCTAAGAAATCTAACTATTAGAATTAAAGAAATGCGTAATATGAAAGAAATTATAGTACAATCAGATAAAACTAGGAACCTGTATAAACTAGATGTTAAATTATATGATAACCTCCTAGAGACAGTAATAAATAAAAAAAATATAAAATTGTTCCAGAAAATACTCTTTATAATATAAATAAGCACTCTAAATTAATCATGAAATAAAAGTTAGATAATAAAACTGAAACTTATGCACCCTAGAATTACTTTAAAAGACCATAAGGATAATTTTTATTCTGACCCAAAAGTTAGACTTACTTGTCCATGTAAATCAGATCTAGGTAAATTAAGTAAGATCATTTTAGATAAATATATAGATTAAATGAAAATAATTACCTTAAACTTTGGACTGGTACTAATGATACTTTAAAATGGCTTAATAATATTAAAGATAAAGATAGATATAAATTAATTCGAATTGTCATAGATAATTATCATTCTTCTATTAAGAGATAGTACTCAATAAGGCCTTAATTTATGCTATGAATAAGGTAGGAATGACTTATGATGAAGTTAATGTTGTTAAAAGACTAGGAAATCGTTGATTAGATATAATAATAAATGGTGGGCTAGGAAGGATACTAGGAACTATTTTGATATACCTATGGGGGTACCCGATTCTGCACAGGCAACTGATTTAGTAGGTATTTATTTATTATCGGAACTTCAATTAGAAAAATTAAAGTTGGAAGGTGGTATATATAGGGATGATCTTTTATTAATAACTAAGAATTGCACCAATATATCACTAGAATTATATAAGAAGAAACTATATAGCTTTTTAAAAGATATGGATTGAGTATTACTATATATAATGAGAACTATAATGCTAATTATTTAGATGCTAATTTTAATTTAATAACAGGTAAAACCCAACCATTCCATGAAATTAATGAAAACGTTAGATATATTAATGCTAATATTAAATCATCCACCTTCTATTAAGAAATAATTAATAGATAATATAGGTAAAAGAATATCGTTGCTTTCTTCTAATTTTGAGATTTTCCCAAAACACGCACCTTATGATAATGAAGCCATGCGAGAGGCAGGATATAATAATAATATTAAATTCTTTAATAATTCTAAATATGAATATAATATAAAAGATTATAATATAAATGATTCCTATATTTTTTATAATAATAAACCTAACATTAAGAATTATGATACGTTTTATTTAGGTAATAATGGTATTAATAATATGTATTATGATAATACAAAACATAAATATAATAATAGACTAAAACATAAGATTAAATTTAATTAATTTAATGATAATAATAAATTTAATAATATAAAAAATAAATATAATAATATTAATAAAAAGAACAAAATTTGGTTAATTATTCCTTATGGAGCTCAAGTTAAAACAAACATTATTAACTGTAATTGAAGTATTGATTAGAAATAATAAAAACTATAACATTTTTCTTGTAATAATTTTGGAGGTGGTTATTCTACTACTAATAATGTAGGGAACATTATTTCTTTTAATGAATTTTAGCTAAATAAGTTTTACAAAACAAATCAAACAATTATTCCAATGATACTACTACTACTACTACAACTACTACTACTACTACTACTACTACTACTAATAATAATAATAATAATAATAATAATAATAATAATAATAATAATAATAATATAATTAATTGTACTAATTAGTGATAAAACTAATTGTAAATTTAATAATAAATGTAATTTCGATGATGTAGTATATAAATGTGTAGTGACTTTAATTGATGATAATAGGAATGGTTATAATTTAAATGCAATTTACATAGGGTTGACTTCTAATAAAATTAAATTACGGGTGGCTCAACACATGAATTCATTTAAGAATAGAAATTTAATTAATTCTACTGGCCTTAGTAAATATATATGGAAACTTAAATCTAAAAATATTAAGTACAATTTAAATTGGGAGATAGTTTGTAAGGCAGAATCATATCGAATAGGTAGTAATTTTTGTTTATTATGTACTAACGAATGTAAGGAGATATTATTAACTAATAATAATAATTTAATTAATTTCCTCAACGAACGAAAAATTAAATGCAGACATAAATTAAATTACTTATATAATAAGTTTAGCTAATTTGTGTATATATATAAACCCTGTTTTATGTTACTAATTGTATTAGTTATAATTTGTAGTAGTAAAATGTGTATAAATTAGCACGAGATTATATAGTCTATATTATATAATTAGAATATGTTGAAAATTAGATGTTTATAAAATAAATAAATTAATTAATGAAAAGAGATTAAATTATAGAATTTTAGCTTAATTTATGTTTATTATATTATGTTTTTAACGTATTTAGTATTTAAATTATTTAGACTTTACAATTTTTCCAGTTAATAGTATATTAAAGTTAGTTTTTCCTTTTTCTTACAGCTAAAATACATTTGTAATTTTAATTTTTTATAGCTTATATACATATTTCTATATATTTCTTCTATAATTCTATTTACGCCATATTTTCACGCGATATATTTCTTATATTTCTTGTAATCGCTAAGTTCGACGTTTTACGTTTAAATTGGTAGTTAACGAAAAATCCTTCGACAAGATAAGTTTATATTTTTATTTTAAGACGTGTTGTTAAATGCTTTTCGATTCTTTATAGTTAATAAACGTATTTTTTATATATTTATTCGATAATTAGTATAAGTTAAGTACATTTATTGTATTATTATTTTTTATTATTTATTATCTTAGACCTGATGATTGACTATATTTTTTAATAGAATTAATTTTAGTTCGATTAAATTCTGAATCGAATTGATTTTATTTTTATTATCTATTTGAAAATATAGCCATGAAACTTGCGTAGTTTTTTTTTTACTACTGTTTACTATTTATTGTACATTATTGATGTAAAATAAGGTGTTTTTATAGTATATTTTTTCTATATGGTGTGAATAACATCCTTCTTTATTGAATTGTTTAATGGTGGTCTTTTCTCTAAAGTATATACATACTATGAATTACGGTGCATCCCATGGTGAAGAAGCATCTCTTCTGCAACGTGGGATGCACCGTAACTCGATCGTTGCGATGAATAAAGTTTCCAGTACACTCTGGGGGTATTTTAGTTTTACAGGGAATGAGCCTTTTACATTGAAGTAGCGATAACCTGACTTGGAAACTCTAGCAAATAATTTATTGAGCATTTTGCCGTTTATATGTTGTAGATTTACACTTTACTTTTTCAGCTGTACCTGTGCATTGCTGTTTCAGTTGCACAGTTTAGAGTGTAGGATTCCGAATCCTGTATCACCAAATCGCCTCTGTAGTTTTCTTTTCTCACGTCTTCCTCGTGATGTGTGAAGTTGTTCTCGGTGTTACGTTTCATAGCTACAACGATCTGTAAGATACTTTTAGCAGGAATAAAATTTAATTTTTAAATTACGTACCCATGCTGGTTCAGGCTTTCTGCTTGAATCTCGAATACGTGGCTTCAGCTCTTTGCAAAACACTAGTGATGTAATAGCTGAGATGTATATCAAAATTTCTTTTTCCTTTTCTTTCTTTCAGAATTTCATCAACAGTTGAGTCATTCATATCATGGAAGGATTGAAATATATTTTCATAATTTCTTTGTTAAAAACTTATATCTATGCGCAAGATCCGATAATTGATACTACCACTGGGAAGATCAAAGGATCAACCATTTCAGTTCAGAATGTTGATCTTGATGTATTTCTTGGAATACCATTTGCTAAACCTCCTGTTGGTAATCTAAGATTTAGAAGACCTGAACCAATTGAAAGGTGGAGTGGTATAAAAGACACCAAGGAGCATGTTTCGGCATGTGCACAACAAGCACAGGGAGTTGTTGATCCTGAGAGTTTATGGAACCAGAAACTAATATAAGTGAAGATTGTCTTTATTTGAATATTTGGGCACCAACAGAATCACGGAAATCTCGCTCAAATTTAATCACGATGATTTGGATTCATGGAGGTGCATTTGTTTCTGGGTCAAGTACGCTGGAAATGTATGATGGAAAATGGTTAGCTACCAGTCAAAATATTATCGTTGCATCGCTAAATTACAGATTAGGGCCCTTTGGTTTTCTTTCCTTAAATAACGAGCGTGCTCCGGGTAATATGGGATTGCTTGATCAAAACCTCGCTATAAAGTGGATTCATGATAATATTGCATCTTTCGGAGGAGACCCTGGTAGCCTGACACTGTTTGGACATAGTGCTGGTTCAGCATCTGTTGGTTTTCATACTATTTCCCCACTTTCTCGGAAGCTTTTCAGGAATGCTATCATGATGAGTGGGTCAACCACCTCCGACTGGGCAATTAGATCAATAGATAGAAACATCGATAGAGCAAAAGCAATGGCTTCTGCTCTTAAATGTACAGTGGATAACACTAAATTGATGTTAGATTGCTTTTTAGAAGCTGATGCTAAAAAAATAGCTGAAGCCCAATCTTTCAAGTTAGATGACTACTTACAAGTTACATTCACTCCTGTTGTCGACAATTACTTCTTATCAGGAAATCTAAATGAAATTCTGAACGATAAAACCGTGCAAAAAAATGTGCTAACTGGTTTTGTCGAAAATGAAGGAAGTATTTTTGTTCTGACGGCATTTCCCAAAGAAATCCCTGTAAATGGGATTGCGACGATGGGAACAGATACTGCACATAACTAATGAAAAGTATTACTCAGCCAACATATCTAAATTCTCTGCAAATGGATGTCATCACCTATCTTTATGGTTCTCGTGTCTTCTCCGTTACTGAAGCTGAAAAATACAGATACATAATAGAACAAGTAGCAGGAGATACAGCATTTACATGTCCTGCTTTTAAATTCGCCGAGCAATTCAGCCGCCATTCCAACGTCTACATGTATTCGTTCGAGTTTCGATCGCGATTAAATCCCTGGCCGAAATGGTTGGGTGTAGTGCATGGATATGAGGTTATATTTACATTTGCGCACCCGTTATCTAGAAAAGAGTTTGCAGAAGAAGATAAAATAGTGACAGAAAGAATGTCAAGCTTTTTTGTAAACTTTTCTAAATCAGGGTGAGTTTTTATTTATTTATTTGTTTATGTTACTTTTTGCGTGTATTGGTGTGTGTATGTGTGTGTCTATACTCATTTTTGGTCTCCTTTTTATAGTTCTTGCTCGTTCTATGGCAATTTCTGTACACTGAGAGAAGTACGTATATTTACTCACCTCACACTTTCGCATACAAAGCGATTCATTCAATTATACAGGTACTGACGCAGAGAATCATATACACGCGCTCGCGTGCATACTGTCACGTACTCACATATACACACACACGCACATACACACATACACATAATAACAGCCACTAACTAATGTGTTTTTGACCCTTTCGGCAAGAAAGGGAGATAAATTTAGACATATATAAGTTCTATAATACCTCAATAAAATATAGACTCCCCAGTACTAGCCAATGTAGTAATGAGAGAATTTCGAAGTAGAAACGTTTGTGTATTGACTTAGAAAAATACAGTTACTCAAACTTTGATAAAAGTCACCGCAGAAAACTCTCAGACCTTGAATCACTCTGTTACCTCTGTTGAATATTGGTATATACATACAAATAAACCTACATACATACATGCATACACACACACACACACACACACACACACACACACACACACACGTATATATATATATATACATACACACATTTTAGTTCATCTCATTAGTAATGTCCGGATTTTAAATAAGGAAAGCAAGTTATCAAATCTTACATTTTAATGAAATTTGATCGTCAATATAGTTTCCATAATCATCTATGACATCTTTCCATCTATTCGTAATTTTTTTTTTATCGCATTAGTGACAATACCTTTCGATTTTGAAGAGGAAAACCCCGAATTACAACTTCCTCAGTTATTTTGAGAGTTAATCCATCCAAATGATTCTACGGAACAAATGGTAATCTGAAGAACAAGGTCTGGGGAAGAAGATGGATGAGCAATTTTCTCCAAGCCAAGTTCCTCGATCTTCTGTAACGTGATCTTTACAGTGGTATCTTGCATTGTCCCGATGAAACACCACACGCTTTCGATTCACTAAAGCAGGACTTTTTCTTCAAAGCTTCGTTCAAACGGTCTAATAGTTGAAAGTATATTTGCTCATTGATTGTTACATTAGCTGATAGCAACTCAGTGTGGCTTCTGAGCTGAAAGATCCACGGTAGACATGGTCTTAACTCTTGGCCATCTCCAGGAGAATTGCAGAGAGCTGCAGATACTTCTCTATGTCGCATTCATTGACCTCACCAAGGCCTTTAATCTTATCAGCAGCGACGGTCTTTTCAAGGATCTCCGAAAGATCGGCTGTCCTCCAAAACTACACAGCTTAATTGAGTCTTTCCACTCCAACATGACAGAGACTGCGCAGTTCAACGGCAGCGGGGTTAAACAAGGCTGCGTACTCGCCCCAACCCTTTTCGGGATCTTGTCACTCCTCCTGAGGCATGCATTTGTCATAGCACAAGAAGGAATATACTTACGGACCAGACCGGATGGTAGGCTGTTCAATCTTGCCCGCCTAAAAGCGAGGACAAAGATCCGTGAAGTTCTCATTAGAGACATGCTGATCGCTAATGACGCTGCAGCTGCGACTCACACTCAGAGGGAACTGCAGCTGCTGATGGATTGCTTAACCCAGGCTTGCAAATACTTTGGGATGACTATCAGTCTGAAGAAGACAAACGTTATGGGTCAAGACACGGTGGCACCACCTGTCATCACCATCGACAACTATGAGCTCGAGGTTGTCCACCAGTTCATGTACCTTGGTTTCTCTATCACCGACAACCTCTCCCTAGATGCTGAGATAGACAAGAGGATCGGGAAGGCAGCCACAACATTCGCTCGCCTCACGCCAAGAGTGTGGACAAACTCCAAGATAACAGTGAAAATGGAAATGGGTGTGTATAGAATTGCGTCCTCAGCATCCTGCTATACGGTAGCGAGACATGGACTGCGTACGCCCGCCAGGAGAAACGGCTTAACACCTTCCATCTCAGAAGCCTCCGACGCATACTCGGCATCTCCTGCCAAGACAAAGTAACCAATACTGACGTTCTGTCTCGTGCTGGCCTCCCCACCTTGCTCACCTTTCTAAGACAACGTCGGCTGCGCTGGCTTGATCACGTTCGCCGTATGGAGGATGTTCGGATCCCAAAGGATGTTCTCTTCGGAGAGCTTGTCGCAGGGCAGAGAAACATTGGCCGCCCAAAGCTGAGGTACAGTGACGTGTGCAAGAGGGATATGAAAGCACTTAGCATCAATACCAATTCCTGGGAGGATCTCACGGCCGATCGAACCAGCTGGCGAGGCACTCTTCACAAACAACCGCAGACAGCCGAAGAGAATTTGAGGGTGGTGGCAGCTGAAAACTGAACCCGCAGAATAGAAATGACAGCCAACAGACCGGATTCAACGTATAGGTGTGACCTCTGCAAATGAGACTGTCACTGTCGCATCGCTCTCTACAGCTACAGGAGGCGTTGCAAAAACTGAATAGACAACTCAACGGACGGATGACATCATCCATGGTTAGCCATGACCGACGGAGGCCCGAAAAAAATGTACACCCCCCCCATATATATATGTATGTATGTATGTATGTATGTATGTATGTATGTATGTATGTATGTATATATATATATATATATATATATATATATATATATATATATATATATATATATATATATATATATGTGTGTATATTTATATATTGTATTTCGGGATGGTATTATTTTTTGTATTTTGCCAATCACTATACAGATATATATTTTCTTAGTCTTTTATTACTGTTCTTATTTTATTATTTTACTCATGTCCATTGTCCGGAAATCTTTTGTCACAAGTGTGTGACCTCTTCAGCGGCACTTTTCGTTTTCGTGTGAGGTCTTTCTCCATTTATTCCATTCTGTTCTTCTAAGATGTGTGTCCTTATGTGCGCATGCTTTTGCGTCCTTGTTTGTTGGTGTGTGTGTGTGTGTGTATGTGTATGTGTGTGTGTGTGTGTGTGTGTGTGTGTGCGCGTGCGTGTGTGTGTGTGTGTGCCCGCATGTGATTGTATGTGTGTGTGTATCATAATATTTAGCAGCAGTGTGGCCTTCCTCTCACCCTATTGTTTTGCTGCTGTCCTAAGACCCGATAAAATGGTACAGTTGGTATGCTGTATGTATCCATGCCTTTATATAGATTTATTTATTTTATCTATCTCTATGTCTTATATTTATTACAGGTAACAAATATATTTATATATTGGAGTGATTATATCACTCCAAGTATTTTAATCCAAAGCTTAACCAAGTCTATCATTTACCACCTTGAACAGAACAGAAACAAGATATTCATTTTAAAGGGTGGTTGTTGTCGACTAATTTCATCTCAGTATTTACTACTGAGTACCTGTCGATCACAGGGGTCGATATAGTCGACTTACCCACTCCTTCGACATTACTGGCCTTGTGCCAAAATTTGAAACTATTATATTTTATTTATCCATGAAGACTAAAATTCAAAGTTGACCTCGATGGGATTTTGAACACTGATATAAGAGGCAGAAAATAGTTACCTCAGACATCTCGTCCGATGTTCTAAGGAATCTGTCAATTCATTTCCAGTCACTTGCATAAAATATTTGCTATCATGTTTCCTACCATAAGCACAAAGCCTCACTTACCTAAAGTTTTGATTTCTCTTTGATTTATTGTTTTCCAGTAATCCTAACAATGGAGGTTGTTCTGATTGCTCCAATGATCCATGGCCCAAGTTCACACCCGAAAACCAGAAATATATTGTGATTGACGATAAAGCAGAGCCTGAGACGAAAGAGAATTACATGAATAATATATGCGGTTTTTGGACAGATCTCCTCCCCAAAATGGACAGACCCATTGTCCAGGTAAGTTTCCATATATTATTTCTCTCATTTTCTCTGCTGATCGTTGTCATATTCATTAGTACACACAACACAGACATACACTTTCTATGCACACACACATATATATATATACATACATATATATATATATATATATATATATATATATATATATATATATATATATACACGTATACATACATTCATATATATATATATATATATATATATATACATAAATAGATGAGTGTATTTTTACCTTGTTAACAATTAACACGGAAAAAATAAATAAATAGTTACCAGGGCAGCAAAAATCTCACAAGTAAAGGTGTTGTAACTCCTTGTTTATAAAGGTAGAAACTTCGTGTTTACGTCGAATAATATGAATAAAAAATTTTCGTTTTTATCACTTTCCTGGGGAGAAGATTGCATTGTTTATACCATTTATTCTTTTGAATAGTATCAGTGGAATTTTCGAAACATGTATCGAAAGTAAAAATATTTGATTACACCTGCGTTAACTCCATTTTTTTATTCATATATATATATATATATATATATATATATATATATATATATATATATATATATATATATATACATATGTATTATTATAAATTTGAGATTTTACCAATAGAACCACAACTCCTTTTTCAGGACAATCTTATTTTCTGGAATACACATAGAAAGTTATATCCAGTATAACTATAATAATATAAGCATTTTAAAGCCTACTTTAAAGTACAATGAAATAAATTTTTTTAAATATTTTAAAATATTTGAAAAATATATATACCCTACATGTGGGGAAAGTAGATAAGTGTAATCAACACTACACGTGTTTCTGCGCCGGTGGTTTGTTAAACCAGGCCATACCTAATCCATAAATCCACCAGTGCGTTCTGGGGCTAGTTTCTTATTGTTATTATTATTAACGAATCAAGCTTAAAACTACATATTCTAAGATATATTCAATAGAAAAATAAGAATATGGATAAAAATATAATTAAAATATATATAACTTACTAATATATTTTGAAAAAATTACCAAATCAAAATATTTTTTAAATCAAAAAATTTTTTAAATAATAAAAATTTATAAAATTAAACACCTAAAAATACTATTTCGATATATATATATATATATATATATATATATATATATATATTATATATATATATATATAGAGAGAGAGAGAGAGAGAGAGAGAGAGAGAAACTGCTAAACAAAGAAACCCTCATCGACTATTTTATAAACACATCAAATTCCACCGCTTATCTATATGAACATTACGAGTATTAATAATTATTGTAAGATTTACCCCTAACTATACAAGCATGGATTATCATTTTTATGTCAACCGTAAGTTAATAATATTTAAAAAGTAAAAACCTCCATATACGTTATAAATTTAGTGAATAAGACTAGTAAATGAATCTAGTAAACAAAATTAACAAAGGAAGAATACTTATCTACACGTTTACTCCTGCTAGTTCCTGTGCAAATGGCCACTCCCTTTGTCGTCGCTAGGTATTATAGGAATAACATAAATAAAATATACTACTCTGAAAAATTCTCTAAGACTAATAATATTTGAGAGATTGAATTCAAGGCGAGATAATATCAAGATACTCTGAAATTTAGCTATAACTGGATTTTTTCTCTAGTGTTAAAGATTTAAAGAATTATGTTATATTAAATGTGGCTTGTCTATTCCTTTTAATGTAATATTCTTTAAATATATTTTTGGTTCTCGGTATATCCGTATCTAATACTATTAGGTTGTCCCAAAAGTTCGTAAACACTTGCGAAAATTGAATTTTTATTCGCCAAGTACTAACAAAAACAACAAAAATTATTCCTCAAAATAAAGACCATTATTTTCCAAGACTTTCTACGAACTTTTGGGACAACCTTATATTATATAATTCTATTATAACTACATGTAACTATCTTCCACATAATTGTTTAGGAAATTACATACATTCTTATGTCGGCATTTTGTTCCTCTCTCTTCTGAACTGCTCAGTAATACCTCTCTCGATTGGAGTATTTTCATTTGTGCATAATAAGCACATTTTATTACCTATTCTATATGACTTCGCTCTACTAAGGATATTCCAATTAAGGGTGTATTCTATTTTTCAGATATCAACTCCTATATGTATTTACTTAGGCCTGTCGAATTTATTATGGGATTTTTAATGGATTGATAATGCTGGAAAATTCTTCTTTTAATTTCATTCGCTGTGGATCCTATATATTCTTTCTTCTTATTATTAGAGGTTACAGTACATTTATAAATTACATTATCTAGGTTGCAATTATTATTAACGCTACATTTGGATTTATCTTGACATGTGTATTTATTTAAAATACAGTTATGTTTTTTTATTGTTATTTTTCTTCCGTAGCTATTGTTAATATTAGTTAAATTGTTATTATAGAAGTTATTTAATTTGACGTTGTTTATAAAGGATATAATATTACTAACGTTTTTTGTTGTCGAATAGCCCACTCTGATAGTTTTGTTTGAGAATATTTTCGTGTATGTTTTGTTCTTTTTAAAGGCTGTTTTTATTATGTTCAGAATTTCTTCAAGTTAGTTTCAATTTATCCCATAAGGGATAATTAGCCATATAATTTCCTTACGGCTATCATTATTATTATTAATATTACTATTATTATAATTCATCTTATTATTTTTGTTCATTGTCAGTGTATTCTTCGTGGGTGTATAATAATTGTGCTTATTTACATTCGAATTATTTTTGGTAATCGTTGAAATGCTAGAGCCAAAAAAAAACTGGTGTCAGTGTATAAAATTACTGAATGAATAAATATTTGAAAACTTTTATATAGATATTATTAATTACTATCATTAGTAAAATGAATAATAACAACAATAATATAGTTGGCCAACAAGCAAAGACTGATAAATAGCAAATCCATTTACACAGACACAGACACACACACACACACACACACACTCACACAGACAGACATATACACACACATTCACGCACACACATATATCTAATATAATAAATGCGAAAAGTAATTTCTGTGTGTCAGTGTGTCACACTTCGACCCCTTCTCTTACTATTCCGTGACACTCCTACTATTGCTCATGTTGGGGCAAGAGTAATAGTAGGCATAGAGACAGTGAGGGTGGTGGTGAAAACTGACAGAGAAAGAGAGTCAGAAAGAAAAAAGGGAGACAAAAAATATAGGGAGAGTTGATGATGTTTTTATTAAAAGTAGTAGTGTTGATGGTGGCTGTGGGAGTAATAATAATAATGAGAGAGTGAGAGAGAGAAAGAGTGGCTATGTGAGAGAAAGAGGGACTGACTACTGAACTAACATGCTGAAGTAACATACTGAACGAACACACACATTTAGCCATTTTGTGATGGTAATGGGGTGATAGTAATAGTATGCTGTAGTTGTGATAGTTGCAGAGGCGGCGGTGAATGTGGTGATGATGGTAGCCGAGGGGGTGATGGATGAATTGAGAGTAAATAATGTGAAAGACAGTGGTGATGATGATGGAGGAGAAGGCAGCGAAGTCAAAGGAATTGACGGTGGTGGCATCAGAAGTGTGCATGGTGTGTGTATGGCTGATGTAGTGGTGATGGTGGTGGTGGTATAAGTTCCACGTCGACAAATTGTATCATTGTTTTGATGAAAATAGTTCACTGCTTGAAAAATATTGTTGAAGCTTAATAAAATTTAACATATACTCAAAGCAGGAAGTGTCATTTTTGGGCCCAAGGCATAATAAAGCGCCCCACAGGTTCGTTTTAAAAGCCGTCCTATCGGGTAGCTTTTGATATACTGTATTTATATATATATATATATATATATATATATATATATATATATATATATATATATATATATATATATATATATATATAATAAGTAATATAATATATGTAATATATATATAATATATATACATATATATATATATATATATATATATATATATATATATATATATATATATATAGATGGTGGTTGTCTATTCCTTATGCAGAATCTGACCACATCCTGCACCTACACCTTAGAACTATCATGGTATCTAATATGGCTTTTTAAACATGACAATGATTCAAAAGATTCCCACATCTATTGCATATCTGATTTGGACCACCAAGAACAGTAGTTAAGTTCTGATCTTTGTGGATCTTAAAATGTTTTTTGAGGCCTCCATTAAATTCGCAGGCCTTATGGCATACATACATACATACACATATACATGTATATATATATATATATGTGCATGTATGTGTGTATATATATATATGTATATATATATATATATATATATATATATATATATATATATATATATATATATATATATATATATATATATGTATATATATGTATGTATATATGTATATATATATGTTATGAATATATATATGTATATATATATGTATGAATATATATATATGTATATATATATGTATATATATATATATATATATATATATATATATATATATATATATATATATATATATATACTGATTTTTTTTTCTGTGTGTTTGTGTTTGCCGATGGACTTATCTAGCATCACCTTATCTCATGTCTTCTTCCCTTTTAAGGAAATTAAGAATGACGTAAAGGAAAACTGGGTGCTAGTTTTAGCAGGTGGAGAGACGAGGTAAAACTTCGTTTGCGGTCTCATAGTTACTGTTTTTTTTTTAGTTCCAGATGAACAAACAAACACTCCTACTGTGGCTGTTTCTTCTTATTTTCTTTTCAAATATAGTTTATTTAGGACCATGCTTTCTAATAAAATTCGTGGTGGGATTTAGTTACACCTAATTTGGCTAAATTTACAATCTGCACTCTCCATTTCCCTCTCTCTCTTTCTCACACACATACACAAACACACACAGACACACACAAATATATGTCTGTCATAGACTATACTTACAGCATTACATACATTTACCTTGTACCATTGCAATAAGATACAACTCGTTAACGAACGATTATTTTATTCGATTCTGTTTTTCAGGACCAACAAGCGGATCACAAAATATCTGGACATTCCAGGGAAGAATTCTGACCTATCTCACATCAATTTCTTTCTCTTTGATATTGTTTTGGAACATTTTTGCCTAAATACTCAGTTAATCACATCACTCTATATTGACATTGCTGTATTATCGAATTAATAAAATCATTTTTATTTGTTATCTTTTGTGTTTTCCCACTTTATTTCAGGTCTCTCAAATTCACTCAGCAGGCAAAAAATGAGTTGCACCTGTCTTTCAAAAATGAGTTGTACCTGTATTTCATAGGACTAGCCTTGGCATATTGTGTCACGCTGAACCCCTTTCAGAACTACGATAAAGGTACGAGTGTCTGTGCAATGCAGTCATTTGCACGCTAATTCCAGATGTAGACTGTCCCTGAAATTGGTCAGATCAACTGGAACACTCATCGTCGTAACTGATAGTCTGCTGTTTTCTATATATTAAATCAATTAGATCTCTCTCTCTCTCTCTCTCTCTCTCTCTCTCTCTCTCTCCACACACACACACACACACACACACACACACTGGGCTCTCTGGCTATATTTGACAGACGGAAACTTGAAACGAGAAAGCGAAACGCTAATTATAGCCACCCAGAAACAAGCCCATAGAACAAACCTGATACAGGCAAAGATCGACAAGACTCAACCGGACAGCAAATGTAGAGTCTGCAGGAAAGGAGACGAAAGTATCACTCATCTCTTGAGTGAATACACAAAGGGAGTGCAAATGCAGGCGTAACTGTGTAGGCAAAAAATGCACTAGGATGTTAGCATTCCTATATTAGTCCTGTTGATGGAGCCAGTACCACCCAGGTTTTCAGTATTATTATTATTATTAGTAGTAGTAGTAGTAGTAGTAGGTAGTATTAGTAGTAGTAGCAGCAGTAGTAGTAGTAGTAGTAGTAGTAGTAGCAGCAGCAGCAGCAGCAGCAGCAGCAGCAGCAGTAGTAGTAGTAGTAGTAGTAGTAGTAGTAGTAGTAGTAGTAGTAGTAGTAATGATGATAATAATAATAACAACAACAACAACAAGTCGAAGTGCTGATGTAGACCAAGCAATAATCCAATAGTGGCTGAGACGTTCAGAACTGAAAGCAGAGACTGAAAGTTTCACATTGGCGGCAAAAGATCAAAGCTTGCTTACCAGAGGCTAACGTTCTTCAAAAACGGTTCTGACCCTAAATGCAGCTTCTGCGACACATTTGACGAAACAATAGACCACCTCGTTTCGGGATGTTCTGCGCTGACACTAAACGAATGCAAAAATCGCCACGATAAGGTAGGACATATTTACATTGGAAAATATTTAAACACTACAAAATCGGCACTCCTGCTTACTGATATGAACATCATCCTGAGCCTGTCGTTGAAGGTAAAGATATCACTATCCTCTGGAATTTTCCAGTCAACACTTGACAGAACGATCCAGATGAGTCGACCAGGTATAATTATTAAAAACAGAGAAGAAAATACTAGTAAACTAATAGATATAACTGTTCCCACCGATAAAAATATATCTGTAAAGGAATTTAACAAAATAAGTAAATGTAAGGACCTGGAAATTGAAATACAAAAGATATGGTATTTTAGAGCAAGAACGGTTCCTCTTAGAGATGTCAGAAACATCTAGACAACATCCCAGGAGAACTGTCTCAGAGAAATTCAAAAGATTGTGCTGACAAGTAATGCCCAGATCCTTAGAAAAACTCTATCAATTTAAATGTTTGTGCAGTATTACATGAAGATATTTTGCTACTGTCCCTGTCACTTCCCCTCCCCAGGCTTTCAGCCATACTGTAACATCTCTCATCTTTCACTCGCCTTAGGAAGCTTCGTGTGTCTCGGCAAGTGATTGTAACGAACATGCAGATTAAAAGTAAATAACAATAATTAGAGGAACAACAAAAACAACAACAATAAAAAGAAGTAGTAGGAGAAACAATAAATCATAGTTTCTGGCTGCTCAGTCTTGACTAAGAAGGAATATATCCACCGATGACACAGTTGAGATCTATATACACTGGAAGCTATACCAACAATGTGGGATGACAACAGAAAAAGGATGGTATAGGCACACTTTATTATTATTATTATTATTATTTATTATTATTATTATTATTATTATTATTATTATTATTATTATTATTATTATTATTATTATTATTATTATTATTATTCAGTAGTATATTTTTTATATCGTGCTTTCACTTCACTACCGAACGCAGCTCTGTGTGCCTTGGGTATGTGCTGTGATTTGTTGTGATGCTCTGATGGTTATTGTATGGAAAGTGTTCTGCGTAGGATGTGTGCAGTGCCTAGTAGTGCAATTTTCTGTATGTTATATGTGTTTGTAAGTCCTGGTGTTTTTGTTATGTATTTGTCTGAATATTTTTTTATCATGCCTAATGCACCTATTATGATAGGAATTGTTTCTGTTTTCAGATTCCACATTCTGGTTACCTCTATTTCCAGGTCTTTGTATTTTGAAAGTTTCTCCATTTCTTTTAGAGACACGTTGTCATCAGCCGGTATTGATACATCAATTAGAAGACATTTTTTTTCTTCATGATCTTTGACAACTATATCTGGTCTGTTGACCTTAATTTCTCTATCTATGTGTATTGGCATATCCCAGAGTATGGTTGCTTTCTCGTTTTCTGTGACCTTTTCTGGTGTGTGCCTATACCATCTTTTTTCTGTTGTTATTCCATAATGTTGGCATAGTTATTTATCCACAGGGTTTGTTTGGGTGGTGGTACTCCTGTTTGGATGGGTTTGAGTGAGTATCCAGCTTCTTTTGTGGCTGCAGTGGCTGCTGCGTATACTAAGTCATTTAGTTCAGTGATATCGCTTTTTGTTTCAGTGGCTATTAGTTCCGTGACGGCTATGTTTATGTTGTTTATAATTGATGTTGCTGTTTTGTCTATTTTGATTTTTGGGAGGTAAGGTCGGTGGTCCATTTTGAGCTCTGCGGTTTTCAGTTCTTTGACTATTCTACTTTTTATAGTTTCATAATCATTAGGCTCCCCTTCGTTGTTTCCAGGTTTGGGATTTGTGTAGCTTTCTTTCTCATCCGTATGTTTGTTTGTCGTGTTTTGGCTTGCTGTTTGTCGTGTATTATTATGTATCCTTACGGTCTGGGTTTGTTGTTTTTTTGTTTACATCGTTTTTGTTGGAAATGTTACGTTTGTCTTCGTGTTTTACTATTTCAGTGTTTATATTATTTGGCATTGTTGTGTGGCTTCTATCTACATTTTCCTGGTGTATTTTTCTTTTAAATGTTCTATTTCTATTTCTGATATTTTTTTGCGTTGAGAATATATCTCCGTATATTTGCTAGTTCATTAGGGTTCATTGTTGTATCCAGGTCTTTATTTAAGTTATTTTTCTTCCATATTTTGTATGTATGTGTTGTCGTATTTTCATTCTTTGGGTAGAGCACTGCTGTAAATTAAGCGTGTAGGATAGAAATGTATTCCTCACGTGTCCATTTATGTCTTTTGGGTTTTATTTGCGGGACACGAGGAACAACGTCCGGCCCATTATTTTGACGGTCGCCATTTTCGTAGGGTACCGGTCCGTTCATTTCTATTGTCACATTGTTTTGCACGTGTAGTTTTTCGTACTTTCTGTGTAACAGGTTCAAAGTACGTACTTCCCGATTGTTATTCTTGGGTTGAATAATACCGGTATTATTTAATTTATTCGTAGTTTTTTTTTGTACATGGTGTTTGGGGCCGGAGATGATCTGGTGTTGATGGATCGTAATGTATCAAGCATGTTTACATGTGTTGTGTTAGAGGTAGAGATGATATCGAGTTAAAATACATCATTTCGTTTTGAAAATAGTAACAAATTTCAATGAATATTACTTACTCGGATATAGTCCAATCCTTTGTCAATTATTTTTTAGCTCCATGCGATGTCTTTGTTTCCGATGTTTGTGGATAGATTTTGGAGCACTGTTTTATCGCTCTTACCTGTTAAACGTCCCCGGTGTAATCTTCCTTATTATCTATATATATAAAACTGTAGTTGTGTGAGTGTCTGTCCCCTTCGATTTAGATTCCTAACTACTCCCACATTTTGCGGTGCAGTTTAACCAAATCCGGGTATCTTATAGTCGTGATTCATATCGAGCCCGTCTGAGTATTAGCGCGCGTCTACGATGAGTCTACGATTTTAAAAATAATTTAACATAATTTTTTATTCCATTTTAATGCATAATTTTTCGTGTGTCGATGGCAGCGGAGTTGGCGTCCATGGTCACACCTGCACCTGTTTGCTTCTCCCCCTTCTTCCCTCCCTCGTGAAGCTGTGAGGAAGGGAGTGTAAGGATATCAACGTCGTAAAGCGTTGTCAAGGAGACCAGCGTTCTTTTAGAACAACGACTTCATGGCTTGAAGACACCAAAACAGAAATGGCTAAGAGAGCCCGAATTGGCATCTATAAGGGAAGTAACTCTCTAAAAATGCTTATATTGTTATTTCCCTTACAAACCCGAGCAACACCGGGCGATACTGCCAGTTATTATTATTATCATTATTATCATTATTATTATTATTATTATTATTATTATTATTATTTGAATGATAATTTGAAAATGTACGGCAAAGATGAAACTAAAAATAGAATTACCGAATAGAGACTTGATTAAACAAATTGAAACGGAAGGATATAAATACCTTGCTGTACTAGAGTTTAACGAGATAATGGAAAAGAAAATGAAAGGGAAACTGAGGAATGTTTCTTCTGACGTTGCCAAGATTACATATGAAGTTTACATATGAAAAAGAAATGACTAACTGAATTAGAGATTGACCAAATTAAACAAACAGTAAGGGATAAAAAGAACGAAGTTGCAACTAAAGAAGATGCTACTGAGGAAATGATTATAGACTAACCCAGGTCTGATGATAATGCAGTAATGATAGAAAGAGTCAATGTAACTGAAAAGCAAATTGAAATACTCTCTGAACCAATCACAAGCGCCAAGGCAGATGAAAATCAAATAGATGAAACTGAAAAAAGTCCGTCGTATACACACACACACGCGCGCGCACACACACGCGCGCGCACACACACACACACACATATGTATGTATGTATGTATGTATGTATGTATGTATGTATGTATGTATGTATGTATGTATGTATGTATGTATGTGTGTGTGTATGCATGTGTATGTGTGTCTGTGTGTCTGATTGCGTATGTGTGTGTGTGTGCGTTTGTCCCCCCCCCCCCCCACATCGCTTGACAACCGATGCTGGTGTGTTTATATCCCCGTCATTTAGCGGTTCGGCAAAAGAGACCGATAGAAAAAGTACTAGGCTTATAAGTCCTAGGGTCTATTTGCTCGCCTAAAAGCGGTGCTCCTGCATGGCCACAGTCGAATGAATGAAACAAGTAAAAGAATAAAAGAATACACTCAATGTACAGGATGTAATCGATTATTTGGTGAAACTTTCCTTAAAAACTATCCATCCTTCTGGAAGTTATGCGACAACAAATTCGGTGGGGTATTAAACTGTAGATATGCCTTTTTTCAATTAGAGTTAACGTTAATTTCCGTTACATTTTTGAAGAATTAATGGATTAACGATTAACGAAGCTAACTTTTGGTTAACGGATTAAATATTAACGAAGTTAAATTTTCGATTAATGGTGTCCACCTCTGTTAATTCGTCTCTGATATATAGTAATTGTGTGCATAAAGAAAATAGACGTTACACAATGATGGAATTAAGCAAGTGAGATGATTCGGGGAATTTCAACCGTGTTTCGTGGTCTGCTACCACAACAGATCATTTATAGGATCCATTTAACTCAAGACATCATCAGGAGGAACCACGTCCGGTTTCGACCCCTACTCCTCTACGGTTTTGACGTGGTTCCCCTCCCTTTTCGGAGGTGTCTTCAGCTCTGGTGTTGGGAGCATGTCTTTCTTTCTTCTGTTCCCTGACCTCTTCGATGTAGCTTCAACGAGTGTCAGCGGGCGACTGACTGCCTTGTAAAATTTTCCCTTTAAATACCTGCCGCATAGACTCCAGCAGGCAGCCCCAGCAGGCAGCCCCAGCAAGTTGTCACGTGACACTGTCTCAACTTTAACTGACCAATGAAGGCGCGTAGTCTTAGCCCACGCATTCTCTAAACGAGACCGTCGCCTGTCAGTCAGCGAAGCTAATTCAGTGTCACCTTGTCTCACCTAGTGATGTTATTTCCCGCCGGCATGTTATGACTTTCACTTTTGGTCTTCCCGCTTCAGCCATACACAGAAGCTGGCTTTTTCAACCGCCTCCTGTACTCTCCTTATTAGTTTTCTCAGCTCCGCGCTAGAAATAAACAAATCTTCTTTTGAAAAGCGTTGTCATTTTCCTTTCAATGAAGCCTCTAGCCCCCCACTGCCAAGTGGTAATACTCGACATTCCATCCCTGTTCTCTACACTCTTCGATTAGTTTTTCGTACCTCTTCTCCTTTCGTTTCTCTGCATTGTCGATGTTCTCTTCCCATGGCACTGTCAGTTCTAGCAAAATTCCTATTCTCTGTTCTCTGTCCCATAGGACTAAATCTGCTCTTTTTGTCGTTTTTATGAGTGGAAACATTACTAGTCTTACCAAATCCGTGGCCAGCTCCCTGTATTCCCTCCATCTTTCGTCTATCTCGTATGTTTTATTTGTAGGCCTGGTTTTATATCCTTTAAGCGAGATGATTCGGTTCATTAGTCATTCATATAAGTTATTTCCCTTTGACAGATAACGCTTGAAATTTTATTTGTTTATGATGAAAGTATTTGATTCGTAATAGTATGTGTATGTGTGCGTGTTGATATGTGGACATATATGTGTATATATATATACATGTATATACCAAGTTTTCCTCTCCTCTCTTCTATGTCTCAGATTGCATTCGGTTTAACGCCCTCTTTCATCCTCATAAAGTATCTATCTATCTATCTTCCTCTTTCTTTATGTAGCTCTCTTTTTATTTAAGCCTATTAATAATCACACGATTAACTCCCGCTATGCCTTTCGTTACGAGTAGCATGATTCACCCCCTTTCCGCCTCACTCTGACTTTCCCACTCCCTCTCATTCACACTCTCTTTCTGTCTCGCTCGCTGATACATTTTATTTGTTTTTTTTTTATCGTTCATTCGTTTGTACCAACATAAATGTCATCAGGACCTGCATAAAATACTTTACATACTACACTATCGCAGACAGGAATATAAACAAGTTGGTATAGGCCTTTATTGGCTTCAGTTGTATGGTTGTAGAGTTCACAGACAATAGGGTAAGTTCAATTAATAATAGATGTGAGAAAGCTAGGTTTTTGACTCTCGTTTTCATCTTTGAGTTTGTATTTACAATATAATCTGACAAAAAAAAATTCTGAAATAAAATAATAGAAAGCATAAATTTATATATGAACGATTGAAAATGGACAGAATGTAAGAAATTTGGTTGGAAAATGTTTAAATGCAACCTAACGGCATTTCTTCTAGCGTTACGTTCTGAGTTCAAATTCCGCCGAGGTCGACTTTGCCTTTCATCCTTTCGAGGTCGATTAAATAAGTACCAGTTACGCGCTGGGGGTCGATGTAATCGACTGAAACCCTTTATCTCTCCTTGTTTGTCCCCTCTATGTTTAGCAACTTGTGGGCAATAAAGAAATAAATAAAAATAGAAACGCTAATGTGTGTGTGTGTGTGTGTGTGTGTGTATGTGTGTGTGTGTGTATGTGTGCGCGCGCGTATGGGAGAGAGAGAGAGAGAGAGGGGGGAGAGAGAATGAGAGGAATAAGGATATAAACATTTCCTGTTTTGGAAATTGTGAAATTTCTGTGATAACATTTCCATTTTTTGGGGAATAATTAAAATAATCTTGCTAAATAGCGGAAGATTTGCCGTGCAAGAAATTTCAATGACCTACTTAATATTTATTCACATTTTCTTTTCATGTTAGCACGCCGGACGAACTGCGTAGCAGTAATACGCCCGTTGCTACATTCTGAATTCAAATTCCACCGAGGTCGACTTTGCCTTTCATCCTCTCGGAGTTGATAAATTAAGTACCAGTTGCGTACTCGGGTGATCAAACCGACTGGCCCCCTCCCCCAAAATTTCAGGCCTTGTGCCTATAGCAGAAAGGATTCGTATATTTCAATGAAAACTATTCGCGCCAGCGCAACAGCTTCTAAATGGTTGGTTGAGCTGCTAGAAATAGCAACTAAACCTCCCTTAAAGCATATCATATCTTAGACCAAGGGAAGCCACATTAGAAAGTTTAGTCTTACTTATTTTTATAGAAATTAGGGAGGTTATAGCTGCAAACCTTGAGATATAAAACTGCTTAATCATAATACGACACTGTTAATCTAAATGTTTACAATTGAGAACTAGTACCTTCTATAGCCTCGGGTCGACGAAAGCCTTGTGTGTAGAATTGGTTGGCGAAAACTGAAAGAAAACCGTCGTATACACACACACACACTTACACACACACACACACTTACACACACAGAGTCTCACACACACACACAGTCACACACACACATTTATGTGTGTATATATATCTTTTAAATTTGTTTACAGGAAACGTTTTGAATGTGCAAATAAAGCTCCTATCCCATTATACCGGCTACGATCTTATGTTTACTGGTGAAACAATTTTTGGGGTTGCATCGCGCCATACCGATATAACGTAGGATAAGTATATTATAATAATAATAATTATTATTATTATTATTCAGTAGTTTTATTTTTATAGCGTGCTTTCACTTCACTACCGAGCGCAGCTCTGTGTGCCTTGGGTATGTACTGTGATTTGTTGTGATGCTCTGATGGTTATTGTATGGAAAGTGTTCTGCGTAGGATGTGTGCAGTTCCTAGTAGTGCAATTTTCTGTATGTTATATGTGTTTGTAAGTCCTGGTGTTTTTGTTATGTATTTGTCTGAATATTTTTTTATCATGCCTAATGCACCTACTATGATAGGAATTGTTTCTGTTTTTAGATTCCACATTCTGGCTACCTCTATTTCCAGGTCTTTGTATTTTGAGAGTTTCTCCATTTCTTGTAGAGACACGTTGTCATCAGCCGGTATTGATACATCAATTAGAAAGTATTTTTTTCTTCATGATCTTTGACAACTATATCTGGTCTGTTGGCCTTAATTTCTCTATCTATGTGTATTGGCATATCCCAGAGTATGGTTGCTTTCTCGTTTTCTGTGACCTTTTCTGGTGTGTGCCTATACCATCTTTTTTCTGTTGTTATTCCATAATGTTGGCATAGTTATTTATCCACAGGGTTTGTTTGGGTGGTGGTACTCCTGTTTGGATGGGTTTGAGTGAGTATCCAGCTTCTTTTGTGGCTGCAGTGGCTGCTGCGTATACTAAGTCATTTAGTTCAGTGATATCGCTTTTTGTTTCAGTGGCTATTAGTTCCGTGACGGCTATGTTTATGTTGTTTATAATTGATGTTGCTGTTTTGTCTATTTGATTTTTGGGAGGTAAGGTCGGTGGTCCATTTTGAGCTCTGCGGTTTTCAGTTCTTTGACTATTCTACTTTTTATAGTTTCATAATCATTAGGCTCCCCTTCGTTGTTTCCAGGTTTTAGATTTGTGTCGCTTTCTTTCTCATCTGTATGTTTGTTTGTCGTGATTTGGCTTGCTGTTTGTCGTGTATTATTGTGTATCCTTACGGTCTGGGTTTGTTGTTTTTTGTTTACATCGTTTTTGTTGGAAATGTTACGTTTGTCTTCGTGTTTTACTGTTTCAGTGTTTATATTATTTGGCATTGTTCTGTGGCTTCTATCTACATTTTCCTGGTGTATTTTTTCTTTTAAATGTTCTATTTCTATTTCTGATATTTTTTGCGTTGAGAATATATCTCCGTATATTTGCTAGTTTATTAGGGTTCATTGTTGTATCCAGGTCTTTATTTATGTTATTTTTCTTCCATATTTTGTATGTATGTGTTGTCGTATTTTCATTCTTTGGGTAGAGCACTGCTGTAAATTAAGCGTGTAGGATAGAAATGTATTCCTCACGTGTCCATTTATGTCTTTTGGGTTTTATTTGCGGGACACGAGGAACAACGTCCGGCCCATTATTTTGACGGTCGTCATTTTCGTAGGGTACCGGTCCGTTCATTTCTATTGTCACATTGTTTTGCACGTGTAGTTTTTCGTACTTTCTGTGTAACAGGTTCAAAGTACGTACTTCCCGATTGTTATTCTTGGGTTGAATAATACCGGTATTATTTAATTTATTCGTAGTTTTTTTTTGTACATGGTGTTTGGGGCCGGAGATGATCTGGTGTTGATGGATCGTAATGTATCAAGCATGTTTACATGTGTTGTGTTAGAGGTAGAGATGATATCGAGTTAAAATACATCATTTCGTTTTGAAAATAGTAACAAATTTCAATGAATATTACTTACTCGGATATAGTCCAATCCTTTGTCAATTATTTTTTAGCTCCATGCGATGTCTTTGTTTCCGATGTTTGTGGATAGATTTTGGAGCACTGTTTTATCGCTCTTACCTGTTAAACGTCCCCGGTGTAATCTTCCTTATTATCTATATATATAAAACTGTAGTTGTGTGAGTGTCTGTCCCCTTCGATTTAGATTCCTAACTACTCCCACATTTTGCGGTGCAGTTTAACCAAATCCGGGTATCTTATAGTCGTGATTCATATCGAGCCCGTCTGAGTATTAGCGCGCGTCTACGATGAGTCTACGATTTTAAAAATAATTTAACATAATTTTTTATTCCATTTTAATGCATAATTTTTCGTGTGTCGATGGCAGCGGAGTTGGCGTCCATGGTCACACCTGCACCTGTTTGCTTCTCCCCCTTCTTCCTCCCTCGTGAAGCTGTGAGGAAGGGAGTGTAAGGATATCAACGTCGTAAAGCGTTGTCAAGGAGACCAGCGTTCTTTTAGAACAACGACTTCATGGCTTGAAGACACCAAAACAGAAATGGCTAAGAGAGCCCGAATTGGCATCTATAAGGGAAGTAACTCTCTAAAAATGCTTATATTGTTATTTCCCTTACAAACCCGAGCAACACCGGGCGATACTGCCAGTTATTATTATTATCATTATTATCATTATTATTATTATATTATTATTATTATTATTATTTGAATGATAATTTGAAAATGTACGGCAAAGATGAAACTAAAAATAGAATTACCGAATAGAGACTTGATTAAACAAATTGAAACGGAAGGATATAAATACCTTGCTGTACTAGAGTTTAACGAGATAATGGAAAAGAAAATGAAAGGGAAACTGAGGAATGTTTCTTCTGACGTTGCCAAGATTACATATGAAGTTACATATGAAAAGAAATGACTAACTGAATTAGAGATTGACCAAACAGTAAGGGATAAAAAGAACGAAGTTGCAACTAAAGAAGATGCTACTGAGGAAATGATTATAGACTAACCAGGTCTGATGATAATGCAGTAATGATAGAAAGAGTCAATGTAACTGAAAAGCAAATTGAAATACTCTCTGAACCAATCACAAGCGCCAAGGCAGATGAAAATCAAATAGATGAAACTGAAAAAAGTCCGTCGTATACACACACACACGCGCGCGCACACACACGCGCGCGCACACACACACACACACATATGTATGTATGTATGTATGTATGTATGTATGTATGTATGTATGTATGTATGTATGTATGTGTGTGTGTATGCATGTGTATGTGTGTCTGTGTGTCTGATTGCGTATGTGTGTGTGTGTGCGTTTGTCCCCCCCCCCACATCGCTTGACAACCGATGCTGGTGTGTTTATATCCCCGTCATTTAGCGGTTCGGCAAAAGAGACCGATAGAAAAAGTACTAGGCTTATAAGTCCTAGGGTCTATTTGCTCGCCTAAAAGCGGTGCTCCTGCATGGCCACAGTCGAATGAATGAAACAAGTAAAAGAATAAAAGAATACACTCAATGTACAGGATGTAATCGATTATTTGGTGAAACTTTCCTTAAAAACTATCCATCCTTCTGGAAGTTATGCGACAACAAATTCGGTGGGGTATTAAACTGTAGATATGCCTTTTTTCAATTAGAGTTAACGTTAATTTCCGTTACATTTTTGAAGAATTAATGGATTAACGATTAACGAAGCTAACTTTTGGTTAACGGATTAAATATTAACGAAGTTAAATTTTCGATTAATGGTGTCCACCTCTGTTAATTCGTCTCTGATATATAGTAATTGTGTGCATAAAGAAAATAGACGTTACACAATGATGGAATTAAGCAAGTGAGATGATTCGGGGAATTTCAACCGTGTTTCGTGGTCTGCTACCACAACAGATCATTTATAGGATCCATTTAACTCAAGACATCATCAGGAGGAACCACGTCCGGTTTCGACCCCTACTCCTCTACGGTTTTGACGTGGTTCCCCTCCCTTTTCGGAGGTGTCTTCAGCTCTGGTGTTGGGAGCATGTCTTTCTTTCTTCTGTTCCCTGACCTCTTCGATGTAGCTTCAACGAGTGTCAGCGGGCGACTGACTGCCTTGTAAAATTTTCCCTTTAAATACCTGCCGCATAGACTCCAGCAGGCAGCCCCAGCAGGCAGCCCCAGCAGGCAGCCCCAGCAAGTTGTCACGTGACACTGTCTCAACTTTAACTGACCAATGAAGGCGCGTAGTCTTAGCCCACGCATTCTCTAAACGAGACCGTCGCCTGTCAGTCAGCGAAGCTAATTCAGTGTCACCTTGTCTCACCTAGTGATGTTATTTCCCGCCGGCATGTTATGACTTTCACTTTTGGTCTTCCCGCTTCAGCCATACACAGAAGCTGGCTTTTTCAACCGCCTCCTGTACTCTCCTTATTAGTTTTCTCAGCTCCGCGCTAGAAATAAACAAATCTTCTTTTGAAAAGCGTTGTCATTTTCCTTTCAATGAAGCCTCTAGCCCCCCACTGCCAAGTGGTAATACTCGACATTCCATCCCTGTTCTCTACACTCTTCGATTAGTTTTTCGTACCTCTTCTCCTTTCGTTTCTCTGCATTGTCGATGTTCTCTTCCATGGCACTGTCAGTTCTAGCAAAATTCCTATTCTCTGTTCTCTGTCCCATAGGACTAAATCTGCTCTTTTTGTCGTTTTTATGAGTGGAAACATTACTAGTCTTACCAAATCCGTGGCCAGCTCCCTGTATTCCCTCCATCTTTCGTCTATCTCGTATGTTTTATTTGTAGGCCTGGTTTTATATCCTTTAAGCGAGATGATTCGGTTCATATTAGTCATTCATATAAGTTATTTCCCTTTGACAGATAACGCTTGAAATTTTATTTGTGTATGATGAAAGTATTTGATTCGTAATAGTATGTGTAAGTGTGCGTGTTGATATGTGGACATATATGTGTATATATATATACATGTATATACCAAGTTTTCCTCTCCTCTCTTCTATGTCTCAGATTGCATTCGGTTTAACGCCCTCTTTCAACCTCATAAAGTATCTATCTATCTATCTTCCTCTTTCTTTATGTAGCTCTCTTTTTATTTAAGCCTATTAATAATCACACGATTAACTCCCGCTATGCCTTTCGTTACGAGTAGCATGATTCACCCCTTTCCGCCTCACTCTGACTTTCCCACTCCCTCTCATTCACACTCTCTTTCTGTCTCGCTCGCTGATACATTTTATTTGTTTTTTTTTTATCGTTCATTCGTTTGTACCAACATAAATGTCATCAGGACCTGCATAAAATACTTACATACTACACTATCGCAGACAGGAATATAAACAAGTTGGTATAGGCCTTTATTGGCTTCAGTTGTATGGTTGTAGAGTTCACAGACAATAGGGTAAGTTCAATTAATAATAGATGTGAGAAAGCTAGGTTTTTGACTCTCGTTTTCATCTTTGAGTTTGTATTTACAATATAATCTGACAAAAAAAAATTCTGAAATAAAATAATAGAAAGCATAAATTTATATATGAACGATTGAAAATGGACAGAATGTAAGAAATTTGGTTGGAAAATGTTTAAATGCAACCTAACGGCATTTCTTCTAGCGTTACGTTCTGAGTTCAAATTCCGCCGAGGTCGACTTTGCCTTTCATCCTTTCGAGGTCGATTAAATAAGTACCAGTTACGCGCTGGGGGTCGATGTAATCGACTGAAACCTTTATCTCTCCTTGTTTGTCCCCTCTATGTTTAGCAACTTGTGGGCAATAAAGAAATAAATAAAAATAGAAACGCTAATGTGTGTGTGTGTGTGTGTGTGTGTATGTGTGTGTGTGTGTATGTGTGCGCGCGCGTATGGGAGAGAGAGAGAGAGGGGGGGGAGAGAGAATGAGAGGAATAAGGATATAAACATTTCCTGTTTTGGAAATTGTGAAATTTCTGTGATAACATTTCCATTTTTTGGGGAATAATTAAAATAATCTTGCTAAATAGCGGAAGATTTGCCGTGCAAGAAATTTCAATGACCTACTTAATATTTATTCACATTTTCTTTTCATGTTAGCACGCCGGACGAACTGCGTAGCAGTAATACGCCCGTTGCTACATTCTGAATTCAAATTCCACCGAGGTCGACTTTGCCTTTCATCCTCTCGGAGTTGATAAATTAAGTACCAGTTGCGTACTCGGGTGATCAAACCGACTGGCCCCCTCCCCCAAAATTTCAGGCCTTGTGCCTATAGCAGAAAGGATTCGTATATTTCAATGAAAACTATTCGCGCCAGCGCAACAGCTTCTAAATGGTTGGTTGAGCTGCTAGAAATAGCAACTAAACCTCCCTTAAAGCATATCATATCTTAGACCAAGGGAAGCCACATTAGAAAGTTTAGTCTTACTTATTTTTATAGAAATTAGGGAGGTTATAGCTGCAAACCTTGAGATATAAAACTGCTTAATCATAATACGACACTGTTAATCTAAATGTTTACAATTGAGAACTAGTACCTTCTATAGCCTCGGGTCGACGAAAGCCTTGTGTGTAGAATTGGTTGGCGAAAACTGAAAGAAAACCGTCGTATACACACACACACACTTACACACACACACACACTTACACACACAGAGTCTCACACACACACACACAGTCACACACACACATTTATGTGTGTATATATATCTTTTAAATTTGTTTACAGGAAACGTTTTGAATGTGCAAATAAAGCTCCTATCCCATTATACCGGCTACGATCTTATGTTTACTGGTGAAACAATTTTTGGGGTTGCATCGCGCCATACCGATATAACGTAGGATAAGTATATTATAATAATAATAATTATTATTATTATTATTCAGTAGTTTTATTTTTATAGCGTGCTTTCACTTCACTACCGAGCGCAGCTCTGTGTGCCTTGGGTATGTACTGTGATTTGTTGTGATGCTCTGATGGTTATTGTATGGAAAGTGTTCTGCGTAGGATGTGTGCAGTTCCTAGTAGTGCAATTTTCTGTATGTTATATGTGTTTGTAAGTCCTGGTGTTTTTGTTATGTATTTGTCTGAATATTTTTTTATCATGCCTAATGCACCTACTATGATAGGAATTGTTTCTGTTTTTAGATTCCACATTCTGGCTACCTCTATTTCCAGGTCTTTGTATTTTGAGAGTTTCTCCATTTCTTGTAGAGACACGTTGTCATCAGCCGGTATTGATACATCAATTAGAAAGTATTTTTTTCTTCATGATCTTTGACAACTATATCTGGTCTGTTGGCCTTAATTTCTCTATCTGTGTGTATCGGCATATCCCAGAGTATGGTTGCTTTCTCGTTTTCTGTGACCTTTTCTGGTGTGTACCTATACCATCTTTTTTCTGTTGTTATTCCATAATGTTGGCATAGCTTCCAATGTATGTAGGTTCCAACTCTGTCATGTCTGTGAATATATTCCTTCTTAGCCAGGACTGGGCAGCTAGAGATAATATGATTTATTGTTTCTTGTCCATCTCCACATATTCTGCAGTTACTTGTTATATTTCTTTTCATTACATGTTTTTGGTAATTTCTGGTGGGGAGGCTTTGGTCTTGTGCTGCAATTAAAAATCCCTCTGTTTCTGCTTTGAGTCCTGAGCTTCTCAACCATTGCTGGGATTTTTCTTTGTCTATTTCTTTTCCGTTTAGTTTAGTCCAGTATTTACCATGAAGGGGCTTTTCTCGTCATCGTTTTATCATGGTCGTTGCTGTTCTATTTTTAGTTTGGATTTCATTTGTTTTATAGCTTTTGTTGTTTCTTCATCATCTTCTTCTTCTTCATATTTATTAGGTGGTATGATTTCTTGTTTGTATTTGTCAGCTTCCTTAAATACTGAGAACAGTTTTTTGTTTTGCTTGTGTTTTGCCGCTATTTGTATAAGTTTTCCTTCCTTCTGAAGTAGATATTTTTGCAATCCTATGGTGGTTATTTTATAGTAGTTTTCCAGTTGTATAAGGCCTCTACCACCTTCTATACGTTGTATATATAGTCTTTCTATGTCAGATTTTGGGTGATGCATCCTAGATCCTGTCATTATTTTTCTTGTTTTCCTATCTATTTTGGTCAGTTCATTTAGTGTCCAGTTAAGGATATTGTAGCTGTAACTTATAACTGGGACAGCTAAAGTGTTAATACCTATTATCTTGTTTTTAGCATTGAGCTCTGTTTTTAGTATTGATCTAACTCGTCTATAATATTCTTTTTTTATTTTCTCTTTCATTTGTGTGTGTTGTGTCTTATCTAGTTCATGGATTCCTAAGTACTTGTAAGTTTGGCTTTGGTCTAATTCTTTTATTTCATTGGTTTTATCTAGTGTGATGTTGCTGCTCTTAACTAGTTTTCCTCTTTTCAGGGTTACTTTGGCGCATTTTTCTAATCCAAATTTTATATCTATTTCTTTGGTAAATCCATGAACTGTCTTTAATAGTGTTTTCAGCTGTTTGCCATTTGCAGCGTATAGTTTTAGGTCATCCATATATAAAAGGTGGCTGATCGTTTTGCCGTAACATTTATATCCGCATCCAGTTCTATTTAGCGTTATTTATTATTTCTATTTATTATTATTATTATTATTATTATTATTATTATTATTATTATTATTATTAATAATAATAATAATAATAATAATAATAATAATCCTTGGATGAAATTCATAAGCATTTCATGCATCGCTACGCGCGTTTCCACATATCACATGTCTCTAAAGACCACCGCCCGTGTTCCTGGGATGCTTACAGTATAGTCCGTAGTATCCGTGGACATCGGGTAGATCATCTCCATAGATTCATTTCTTCAGGCGATATAACATAAGGGATTTTTACTAGAAGGACCTTTATCCCTTTCGACTAGTGCGGAGGTTGATTGAGTTATGTGGGTATTTCTGTTTGTATTTGGTAGCGAGGAAGAGAAAGTGATGGAAAAAGAGAAGGGAATGGTAGTTATATGGGGAAGGAGGTGTGTGTGCTGATGTTGGACTTATTTTGCTATTCAGTCTGCAGATATCAAGAATGGGTAGTACGTTCCTTTGTTCGATCTCATTTAAGGCACGACTATTTTCAATAAATTGTGAAGTAAATAGGTCAGCTGGTACATACACTACTACCATTAGCTGTAGGAGATCATTGTCTGAATCGATAAATGATACTTTCTTAGGGTGATCTTTTAGATGTTTCTGGTGGTAGAGTGGTATAATGAATATCATCCTAAATATTGGTTTATTTGTTTGTTTGTTTGTGTTCCTTCTTATGCTAAGGGAGGTTGATTGTATTCCGTTTCAAAATATGTTTTTCAGATTCCAAAAACATTATATGATCACCTGGGAGTGTCTACTTATCATGTTTTCTCTTGATGTAATGATTTCTATCGGTATTTGCAAAGGGAGGTCATCCTTCCCTCGTCAACCTAAGTGATACGCACTGACTGCAGTTTCTGGGTATTGACTCGATAGGGCACAGAAAGTGTGCCAATAGACAGCTGGAGAAGATGTTCTCCTGGGGCTACAAGCTACAGTAACATCCACCCTTAGTGATTAGCCATATTTAGATGGCAAATATATTTCACACATACACACACACACACACGCACACACACACACACACACACACACACACACACACACACACACACACACACACACACACACACACACACACACACACATATATATATATATATATATATATATATATATATATATATATATATATATATACGTATATACTGAAAGTAAGGATCCAACCAAACCATGCAACGACGGAGTATTCCCTACTAATGAGCTTGTAATTTTTAAAGCGAAGCTAGTCTAGTATATTGATCTAGCTTCACTGTGGGACGGTTATCTCCCCTGTCAGTATATGAAAATGTGCTTTCTTGCAGTTGTAACTGGTTTTAACTCTTATTTCTTGCAATATAGGTTCTACTCGATACCCCCAGTCGCAATTACAGACAACTGAACTTTTCCTTTTTCCATTTTGGTTCTGTATTGCGTTTTATATTGCTGCCTTTGTTAGTACACACACACACACACACACACACACACACACACACAAACACACGGACAAACACACACATACACACACAAACACGTAATATACACACACACACACACACGCGCACATATATATGTATATAATACATAAATATATATACAGATGCATACGTTTATATCCACATACATGCACACATATATGAGAGTGGGTGCGCGTGTGTATGTATGTGTGCGTGTGTGCGTGCGTGTGCGTATATGTGTGTGTGTGTGTGAATGTGCGCTTGCACAGTAATAGTTGTCTGTTGATTCTCTTCATTAATGCTCAGAATTTCAAATACGAGTTATACACGTCAGAATTCATTTGGTGATTGGTTAAAGCGGGGGAAGGGTATCGGCAACTTTCCGGCAGGGCTAATATCATCGATTAAGCCAAATTAGATCACAAAATAATTAGAAGACTTAAAATATTATTAGTATCTAAAGTTCTGTAGCCTAAATATAAAGTAGTCAGGCCAAATTTACACTCATTGGAGCAGTTGCCTTTGCACGGTTGTTCAACTAATTGGCTATAGATTCGAATTGGTTGGACGTAAATTTTAATCGGTATTTGATCATGAATGATTTACAGAAGATTCGAGTGTAAATGGAAGCCGTCCGGTCGTAAGCTTAGTTTAGCTTGAGGTTAGCACTTTTGCTTTATTGTTCCTTCTCGAGCCACGCCTGCCTCATAAGGGCCCGTTTCCCGGTTTCCTTGGCGTATAGGTTCCCCACTTAGACCGTCCGTCGCAGGTGAGCTGCAAGATGCAGGAGGAAAGAGTGAGAGAAATTGTGGCGAAAGAGTCAGCAGAAGTTCGCCATTAACTTCTGCCGGAGCCGCATGGAGCTTAGGTGTTTCGGTCATAAACACACACATCTCCGGTCTGAGATTCGAACCCCCGATCACTCGACCTCGAGTCCGCTGCTCTAACCACTAGGCCATGTGCCTCCACATGGCCTTCCTTTATTATATTCACCAAACTTGCTTTACTGTGATACAGTGTGACATTTAAAATAAAGTAAAGATTTAGCTACTTTGCATCAAGACTCAGTCAGATATAATTCTTTTCTTTTACTTTTTCTTTCTTTCAGAATTTCATCAACAATTGCGATATTCATATCATGGAAGGACTGAAATATATTTTCATAATTTCTCTTTTAAAAATTTACGTTCTTGCGGAAGATCCGATAATTGATACTACCACTGGAACGATTAAAGGATCCACATTCTCAGTTCAGAATGTTGATATTGATGTCTTTCTTGGAATACCATTTGCCAAACCTCCTGTTGGTAATCTAAGATTTAAAAGACCAGAGCCAATTGAGCGGTGGAGTGGTATAAAAGAAACTAAGAAACATGTTTCATCGTGTATACAACTTGTTGAAGCATTTGATCATATTGAAGGTGCAGATTCGTTTAAGGTTAATACTAATATAAGCGAAGACTGTCTTTATTTGAACATTTGGGCGCCAACAGAAGCTCGAAAGTCCCATTCAAATTTAGCCACAATGATATGGATATATGGGGGTGCACTTGTTTCTGGGACAAGTACGCTAGACGCATACGATGGACGATTCTTAGCTGCCAGTCAAAAGATTATCGTTGCATCACTTAATTATAGAGTTGGACCCTTTGGTTTTCTTTCCTTAAATGACGAACGTGCTCCAGGCAATATGGGACTACTTGATCAAACCCTTGCAATAAGTTGGATTCGTGATAACATTGCATCATTCGGCGGAGACCCTGATAAACTGACACTGTTTGGACAGAGTGCTGGTGCAATAAGTGTTAGTTTTCATGTTATGTCACCAATTTCTCGAAAAATATTCAGGAATGCAATTATAATGAGTGGGATAGCTACCACTGATTGGTCAGTTAGGTCAAAAGAGGGAAATATTGAAAGAGCGAAAGAAATGGCTGCCTTCTTGAAATGTCCAACTGAGAACGATAAGGTGATGTTAGATTGCTTTCTAAATGCCGATGCAAACAACATATCTATGGGACAATATTATAATTTCAAGAACATCACAGAATTTCCTTTTGCTCCTATTATAGATAACTATTTCTTACAGGAGAAGCCGAAAGAAATTGTACAGAATAAAAAAATGAAAAAGGATGTGATGATTGGTTTTCTTAAAAATGAAGGAAGTTTGATGATTCTAATAAGATACCCCGAATATTTCGCTCCAAACACAAATGTTCCTGTAAACAAATCTGTCGCACACAAAATGATGAGAAATCTAATCGAACCAAAACAATTAAATTCTCTGCAGTTGGAGTCCATCTCGCATCTTTATGGTTCTCATGTCGATACCTCTTCTGAAACTGAAAAATACAGATACATATTAGACCAAGTAGCGGGTGATATCATGTTTAAATGTCCTACTATTAACTTTTCCAAGGAATTTAGTACCTATTCCAATGTTTATATGTATTCTTTTGAGTATCGACCAAAAGTTATGCCCTGGCCGGAATGGATGGGTGTGATACATGGAAGTGATGTTTATTTCGCGTTTTCCCAACTATTATCGGATGAAAAATATTCACCAGAAGTCAAATTTGTGTCAAAAATGCTGTCAAGTTATTTTGCAAACTTTTCCAAATCAGGGTAAGAGTTTTATCTTTTAACCTTTTGCTTTATCTTTTAACTTTTTTTATTTTCAACTTTTTATCTCTTATCTTATAACCTTTTTTCTCGTTTATAATCTCTATATATCATATTTATTCACTCCTTACCTTCATATACGCTTTTGTTCTTTCCGACACACAGGCAAACACACACACATACATACATGCACAGTTACACACACACGCATACATACGCACATAGTCATATGCATATGTATACACACATACATATGGGAATGCACACATATATATGCACATACACACACATACACACACGAACATATACACACACACTCAGGCAATGCATGTGGGCGAGTGTTGCAAGCACCTTGTCATGGCACCACTTGTATCTTCCTCGAGTAAGTGCTATTTTGCATCCTGTAAAGATGTGTGCCAGGATGCCCTTTTCTCAACAAAGTCTTCACAGCTGGTCTCCCTCCAACTCCATATGTGCAGGTTTGTTGGAGTTGGGAGTGCGTCATCGTCCGCAACAGGAAAAAAGGTACGGAAAGGTTCCAGTCTCCAGAGGTCTGTCTATGTGTACTTCCTTTTAGGGAGATCCCATTTTTCGAGGCTCCTTGAGATCCCAGCCCCACAAATCTTGACCTTCGTCTTTCTGCCTCCAGGTTCCGTACTTCTGCTTGGATCATGTCCCTCCTCTCCTATACGTTCATCTTCTCCAACCGAGACCTTTCTGCATGCAATTCTAATGATGTCATGTAGCTTCAGCAGGCTTTCAACCTATGCAACTGTGGTACTCTCCACCTGCTTTGGCCTGAGCCTTGTTGTGATACTTGCATGTCAGGCACGCTCATCCTGGGGAGTACCTGTACGTCATTATAACTCTATATTTCATAACTTGGAATTCTCACACCACGGATGATAGGGGATGTTGAAGCTGTCCAGATCTTATGTACATGCCAATTGAAGTGAATCTCGAGGGGGACATCTAGCCACCTTCGGTAGAGGTGGTGGAGGTATTTGTTTACCTTTCTTTCCACTCTTTCTACTCTTGTCACTGAAATCTCATACACTGTCAATAACTATATGAATCTTGTGAGTAGTTTGTGTTGTTAGAGCCATGCTTTGAATTTTTCTGGAAACCCTGATTTTTCAGTCCCCCTCAGCCATTCCTCTACTTGTTTCTCAGTATTGGTGACGTTCCTTCTGTCAGAGAGTGAATTGTTAAGCCTCTTTCCAAGGTGAAATTTAAATACTAGAGTACAGAACGGACAATTTCAGACTGACGATCGTTTGTAAGAACAGAATTGCCGTATTGGAAATAAGACTTTATTCAACTTCTTTGACAGATGCGGTAGACAAATAATAATTTTCGCCAGCGAGTTGAGAATGAGTTAACGACAACGACATGATGAAGTTTGGTAATGAAAAGCTAGTCAAAATTGTTACGTATAAAAAAATACATACATGTACAGCATGCATATTTTCGTAAAAAATGTATACTCAAACAACATAAGCATGCATACACATAGTTCATTGCATTCTCACAATTCAAAGCATTTGATTGAATTTTCCTCTATTGATGGAATAGCCTCTCCTTGCACTTGCAGCTTGATGTTCGTTAATTTGCCACGTCTGATCATCATACTTTTAGATTTTCGGGATATAATCGTCATTGTAGCTCATGTTACCGTGTGCTCAAGTGAAGTCAGTACCTGTTCCTCTACCATATCGGTTGTAGTTGTCACTGTAAGATCATGCATGAAACTCCTTATTGGATGTTGTTGGCCACCTGATCCTATTGTTCGTCCTTGGACTTCTTTATCAGCAGCTGTTATGAAGAGATTTCAGCTGCTAAATATCGTCTTGATCTTTGTTTGAATCAAGTCTGTTACACTCTCAATGAGAAGAATAGTGAAAATGCGAGTCTGACAAACGGTGACCACTCCTGTTCACCGGGAAGAAATGGTTGGAGATGTCACCACCTCGGTATATGTCTGTGCTTCATTTCCCATAGCGTGCTCGTTGGGTGCAGACAGCAAAGGGAGTACTTAACCAGTGGAACACTACCTTCCGCAATTAAGGGAAGAACAGATACTCCGGAGCTATCAGACTTGAATTTGGTTAAGGCACGGCAACCAACAGGTAATATATGGCGGAATCAAAATAAGCGTTTACCACCTCTTCTAAACTTTCCCGAGATATCTTTCTCTTAGTCCTTTTCCGAGTGAGACTGGCCACTTTACTCGTCATTTTGTCCCATTTCGTTTCCACCTGGAAATCTAGATCAAACCAAGCCCCTCGCTATTTAACTAATCCGTCCATCTAGTGCTTTTGGATGGCATGAACTTGCCATTTAAGGTGCCAACCTACCGGCTCACTGCCATTTCCTGACTAGCTGAGTTTTGCTCCTCTCAGCGCCTCGTAGTTGTTCAGATCAGTGCTGATAACTTTGATGTGCTTGGTATCGGACATTATCACGATGAAGTCATCTGCACATACCGATACGGTTCTCTCACGTCCCAGTCTGCGTGGGATATACCTCATCATCTCCATTTTCCGCAGTTGGGACTTAGGAGTCAGTCTACCGAAGAGACAAGCTTGACAGACTGAGCACGCGATACGATAGCTGATCATTCACTCTAACTACCGAGTATATGTTGTTATAAGTTGCGACAATCCAACCTTCGAAGGCAGGACCGAAACCGACCGCAGCTACCAAGTGCTGTTGGGTGACTCTATGGAAAGCTTTTGAAAATGATCGGGGATATACCTATGCCAGGGTCTGTACCCACTCTCACTGTGTATTGCAGAAGGAGGAGCCTGTGGATAAATCTGTTCAGGATGGAACATCTGAGCATTACTAAGCAGACGATTGACGATAAACGCCAACCTCTTTGTTAAGATTTCGGACAAAATTTTGAAATATGCGTTTAGCTGAGTTATGGCCCTAAAATTATCCATGTGATTCCCTGTCTCGGTAGTTATCTGCCAACTGGCCTCCAAACAAGTTTGGAATATAAAAATAAATCTCGTTGGGCAGACCATCCAAACAAATGAATTGCACCCCAACCTCGTGCAGCCAATCACCGCTTCCCGTATTTCTGCGACTGTTATCAGTTTTTCACATCACTCCACCTATCTTGCCGAGAGCTGTGGTAGAACACCGAAGTAGGCCCTGAGATTCACCCTTCCCTCTACCCTGCCATTCGTTCCGAACAATCGGCCGAAGTGCTATTGAAATGTTGCACACATCTGCTTGGACTCGAGGAACACAACAATTAGGATCTACTAAAATCAATATTGAAGATATGTTGCTACATTGTACCTCCGACACTTGGGATTACCAATCGGCTTCATTCCTTAGCTCTCTCAATGCAACATTCGTGCTTTGTGTTGATGAATTGGTCGAGGGTCAATCTCCCCAGAGAACATCGGTTACGATAGCTCCCCTAAGTGCCTCTCCTAAGTTACTAAGTTGCCCTGTATTATATTTTTCTATCGCTACGAGCTTGCACTCTAATTGCCCTTTACAAGACCAACCACCGGTTGTTATGGCTTATTGACACCATCACCGCCCACATTACTAATTCGCTAATCAGTTCCCTGTAAGATTGGCTCCCCGGGAGTGATGCCTTCAGCTTCCATTAACTGAGACTCTGTCTGCTAAAGCTCTCTAGGTTGACCGTACAGATAATAAATTTGTGGTCTGTGTGGATGATGATATTAAAATGTGGACAACCTGTGCAGTCGTTATTTACTGGCCAACATAATACTCTATCTACATACGACCTAGATGATCTGATGCGATTTGTCCCTGTATTAGTGTATTCAGATAATCCAGTTCACACTTGCTAGACAACTACAAAAGTCTGACAGGATTGCGAGGCTTTCACAAGCTGTTCTCATATCAGGTACCTTTTTCTAATCCAAACGTACATCTAATAAGCTCTTTCAGTCGCCTGCTATGACTAAAGGGCGGGACACTCCTAGCGAAACCTCTAAGTACCTGATGAAATCCTGCTGTCCCTCCCCTGTTGGAGCATGAAAAGTTACTAATCTGACGGCACCCCTTCCCTGCTGCTTACATCCAGGACCACCAACTTAGCTGCCGAGGAGTAGGATCAATCAAATTTATGCCAGTATTACACAAATTCTTAGTTTATAGTCCACGAGAATATATATAAGGATAAATTGAATTTGTTTATTATTGTAGATTAAGAAAATAATGGGATTAATCACCTCAAAGAGTTTTAATCAAACACAACTAATTTTGTCATCTCCCAACTTTTACTTGGCACCTGTGACCTGTTCTAAAATTGGCACATGGCTACTTATTTGAGGTAAGGATATAATAGATAAAATCGATCTTGGTACTTGAATATTATGTTACCTATCCAGGTAAAATGACAGGTGAAGTTGATCTTGACATGATTATGAATACAAACAATAATGGGGCGTATAGAGTTACTGCGAGACATCATGTCTTACATTCTAAAGTTTTCAACAAAATATCTATTTTTAATTACCTAAAATGATACCACTTTATTTTCTCTAGTAATCCTAATAATGGAGATTGTTCTGATTGCTCATCTGAACCATGGTCAAAGTATACACCAGAAAGCCAGAAATATCTTGTAATTGATGAAAAACCAAGGATGGCGTCTAAGGAGACTTCTCTGTACAGTATATGCAGTTTTTGGTCAGATCTTCTCCCGCAATTAAAGGAACCTTCTTGCCCAGGTAACTTCCAATATTTCTTCCTTTTCATCTTCTTTGTTGTCACATATTCATGAACACATACAACACACAGCACAAAACACACACACTCACATACACATGTGTACATATGCATGCATACACACATATACACACATATAAATTAATAAATATCAGGAGATTATCTAGAACAAAAGAAATAACTAATAAGAACCATATGATGGTATCTGGACAGATAATCACGCACGCTAGAAAGAGCAGCAATGAGAGAGTAATTATTCAAAACAGAGATAGTAACCAAATGCATAGCAACAGAAAAATTAATGACAGAGATGTAGTGAGTACTAACTAAAACATTATAACGGAATGTAATACACAAAATCTCGATAGTCAAAACGGATAAATAAATTAGAACATAAAAAGAATAATTGTAAGAATATAAATGAGCAAGTGGAAAATAGAGATAAAGAAAGTAGAGTTAGAGATATGTGATTGCACAACAAATAAATTATGCCCGTTAGAATAGAAACAATGTACACGTGTAAGGTAATTTCTGACGGACAAGTATATTTCTACATCGATACTAGCGAGACATTTATTAAACGCAGAATAGCTAATCATGAACTTTCGTTTAGGGATAGAAATAAGAAAAATAACACGAGTTTGAGTAAATTAATTTCGTCGATAAAAGATAATAATAAAGCATATACAATTAACTGGAAGAAAATTAGTATAGCCAACCCATATAGTAGAGGAAGCAAAAGAATTGTGCGGTGAAGAAATTTATCAAATTTTTACATCAAAATATAAATTAATTAACCACAGACAGGAAAGTACACTCAGATGTGTTTCTCAATCGAAGTATACATTTAACATTTAAATAAATGTATGATACGTACTACTAAAATTAGAATTAGAATTAAGTAAACCATTACTAAAAAAGAACCTAAATAAATCAAAACTCATACATAAATTAAGGTTGATAGTAAAGAGTTGAAAATATAGTCTAAGTTGAACAAAATTAACTGCAAGAAAAATATTAGATTAATTCTAAAATTAGCGAATAAATCACAGATCCATAGTCTACTACTACTACTACTACTACTACTACTACTACTACTACTACTACACCACCACTACCTCTACTACTACTACCTCTACTACTACTACTACTACTACTACTACTACTACTACTACTACTACTAACTTGATACATCGAAAAATAAGAAAAAGAACAATTCCACATTGCGAGAATGTTAAAGTAGAATAAGAACTAGAATCTGAAAACATTTGTGAGTGTTGACGTAATTTCAGGACAGTAGAAAGTATTCCTTACCGGCGAGATTATTGAGCTAGTTAAAAAGTTCATGAAAAAATACATGTGATTATTTCTAGTAACGCTAACACCAAACAAAAGAAGAATTTTGGTTGTGCTTATAATATATTCAAATGATATCTGATTACCAATTATTTTGCATCCCGATGAAGCAGTGGCTATAATTAGCACTAAGTTGTACACTTTGCAGTGTGCACCAGATTGCAGCAGATATGCGCGTAGGTTCTGATAAAGAAAGATGTGATTAACTGTATAATAAAACTTGGATGTGTTAAATGTCTGTTCTCTTGTTATTTATTAATTTACTATTTCTTCTTTACTGGTACTATGTAATCTCCATCAGGACATTTGGATTCATCTAAGTGAGGATTAACTGAGTATAGTAAACTCAACTAATATTCACTGAAGTTAGCCAACATTGTTAACAGATAAAGAGCGACCATGGTACATGCTTGGATTATATATCCCTTCGAACCATTTTGGGAAATTTACCTTTGATATATATATATATATATATATATATATATATATATATATATATAATTTCTAAATCTCTCTAAAGGAGAGATACCGCAGCAGTACTGGGCATTATTACTTATCGCCAAGCTAACGTGGCAGTCCAGAGTGATTGGACGTATGTTGCCGTTAATTAGCTCGAAGAGGCTATCGCATCCACCTGGCTAAGTGACACAAATCTGCGTCCATATATATATATATATATATATGTATGTATATGTGTGTGTGTTTGCGTGTGCGCGTGCGAGCATTTGTGTGTATGTATATGTGTGTGTATATATAAATAAATATATATATATATTTAAATCACAATTTATGGATTCAAGTAATCCTGTAGTACACATATGGTTTGTTTCATTGTAAAAACCATATAGAGTATATAGTAATATACAAAAGAGAAACATCAGGGTGTATTAAATCAAAAATAGCAGAAAAATATGTAGAGAAACTAATATTAACAAAAGTAAAACCCTAATATTATGACAAACAGGCAAATCACTTATTTTATCGTATTTAACAATAAATTACTTAAATTACTCTTTACTCTTTTACTATTTTACTTGTTTCAGTCCTTTGACTGTGGCCATGCTGGAGCACCGCTTTTAGTCGAGCAAATCGACCCCAGGACTAATTCCTTGTAAGCCTAGTACTTATCCTATCAGCCTTTTTTACCGAACCGCTAAGTTACGAGGACGTAAACACACCAGCATCGGTTGTCAAGCGATGCTGGGGGGACAAACACACACACACACACACACACACACACACACACACACATATATTGTATATAAAATCGCAAATTTTATATAACCTGCTTTTGCGGAAGGGCTGTTTCAACGAAATCGTGTCTCGCCTTTACCTTCGAAACGCGGAGTAGATGAAACAGAGGCGGCTGAAGAGGGGGAATTTTCCTTGTGTTGTATGTCTTGTACTCTATTTTTTTGTTGTCCATTTCCTTGGTTTTGTGTGTATGTTTTCGTTTCACATTGTGTTCGACGTTTTTTGGTGTCCTGTACCCATATATGCATGTATATATACATATATATGTAGGTAGTACATATATGTATGTATATATGCATATGTTTTATTTATTAATTTGTTATTATATACATATATATATATATATATATATCGTTAGTGGATCATATATCCGAAAAAGAAGCACACATCTAATAGTTAGTGCAGCAAAGTATTTAGCTTCATGTAAATATATAATAATAATAATAATAATAATAATAATAATAATAATAATAATAATAATAATAATAATAATAATAATAGCTCGATGATGTACAATATGACTACAGGAGAGAGTGCATGCTATTAAAGAGGTCTCAAAAGGTTCTTTGTTCTCCCTACTCCTGAACGTGAGGTAGAACAGGTGTTACAGAAATCTTCCATTGAAATCGTTGTCTGTTATACCCATGTGGTGTTTCTTAATTCCATCACATGGCATTAAGGGTGGCACTTTAGAATACAGCCTTTGAGAGCAAAGTCCTCCAAGAGAGTAATTGGTTGGATTTCAGCAGTTATATATAGCACAATATACAATTATCTCATATCACTGCAATATGATAAACCTAATAACAAAATTAACGATTATTGATTCATTCCCTCTTATTTTTCAGTAGCCGGTGAATCACAGAATGATTGGACTTTCCAGTTGAAAATTCTGACGTCTGTCACAGCCATTCTCTTCATTTTGAAGTTGTTTCAGAAATTTTTGTTTTAATGATACTTGAGTTAATTACCTCAATCAGTATTAATATTGCCACTTTATCTCATTAGTAAAATCATTAGCATCTTTCGTATTTTGTATCTATTAAATGAAAAAAGATAATATATATGTATGTATGTATATATATATATATATATATATATATATATAATATATATATATATATATATATATATGTATATGTATGTATATGTATATGTGTGTGTGTGTGTATGTGTGTCAATTATATATATCTGAATATTACTTAGATATTTATGTTGTGAAGACACTACTCATACTTTGCCAATCAATGCTCAAGTCTACTGTCACCAATTAGAGCGTTTGAAGAAAAGAAAGACCCGCTTTAGTGATTTGAAAAGGAGTGATGTTTCATTAGGACAATGCGCGACCCCACATTGCAAAAATCACATCAGAGAAGATCGAAGAGCTTTGCTCCTTCAGTAGTTTTCAGAATCATTTAGGGGACATTCATATAGGTATTGGTGTATATTTGTACGTATATATATATATATATATATATATATATATATATAGTGGTTAGAGCGTCGAGCTTACGATCGTGAGGTTGTGAGCTCGAATCCCGGACCGGGCTGCGTGTTGTGTTCTTGAGCAAAGCACTTTATTTCACGTTGCTCCAGTTCACTCAGCTGTAGAAATGAGTTGCGACGTCACTGGTGCCAAGCTGTATCGACCTTTGTCTTTCTCTTGGATATCACTGGTGGCGTGGAGAGGGGAGGCTGGTATGCATGGGCGACTGCTGGTCTTCCATAAACAACCTAGCCCGGACTTGTGTCTAGGAGGGTAACTTTCTAGGTGCAATCCCACGGTCATTCATGACCGAAGGGGGTCTTTACCCTTATGCATGTGCATGTATTTGTTGCCCACATGCATGTACATATGTGTATGCAGAATAATAATGTAATAACTCTATATTAACTGTATGATATATGAATATGATAATATGAATATTGACTGTGATTTTAAAATTAATAAGCTTACATCTTTCATAAATATATGTTTATATTATATTATAGTATATTCTATTTATGAATTTCTTATACTATGCATTGTGAAGTGAAGAGTACACAGAATATAATAATAATAATAATAATAATAATAATAATAATAATAATAATAATAATATTAGTAATAATTAAATATTATATGTGTACTCATGGATGTGGATGTATATGTACGCTCCAGTATATATAATTAATTGTGTATATGCTTGTATGTATGTAAATTATATCTATTTATATATTTATGTACGCGTATATGTGCATATATGTGATTATGTATGTATGTATATATATATATATATATATAAAATAAATATAAGAGAGTGGTCACTATATGGCTCACTCTAGCACCAGTTAATCCAAAAGGTTTCAACCACGAAAATACATGTTTCCCATGAAAGTCAGTACGATTGTTAGCTCACACGGACAGGGCAAATAAAAAATAACAAAAATACAGATTATTTTGGGACAATTGTTTCGCTATTAATGAATTAAATGTAATTTTACTTACAAAAAAAATCCATTTGTAGCTCGTCAGCCAAAACTATCTGGATGAAATCCACTCAATCACACGCCAGATTTTACCATAACGATAAATACGCGTGTGGTTCAATTGATTACATCCGACGTTATAATTCAAATGCCCCAACTAACAGCGCGCCAAACTTTCACGGAAAACAAATACAGCATTTAGAAATAAATGCAGCATAATTATAATTAATTAATAAGGGTGAGAGAATTAGATACTAATTTAATACTAATTTTTTTTTGTAAGTAAAATTACATTTAATTCATTAATAGCGAAACAATTGTCCCAAAATAATCTGTATTTTTGTTATTTTTTATTTGCCCTGTCCGTGTGAGCTAACAATCGTACTGACTTTCATGGGAAACATGTATTTTCGTGGTTGAAACCTTTTGGATTAACTGGTGCTAGAGTGAGCCATATAGTGACCACTCTCTTATATTTATTTTGTAAAAATATTATAATATGTTATAAAATATTATAATAATCCAGGTTTCTCGGAGCACTAGGCCACTTGGTGTTGAATAGATATACTATTAAATTAGTATCTAATTCTCTCACCCTTATTAATTAATTATATATATATATATATATATATATATATATATATATATATATATATTAAATTGTGCGTGTATTTTGGTTCATATATATATTTATATTTTGATTGTACTTTATAATCTCTGACGATGCCTAGGGATATATATAAGTACCACATTTTCAATTGCCTACCACGTCAATACACGTGACTAATATAGGCATAAAGAGTTGCTATTATCCATAGGCTGAAACAGCTGTAAGTGATTTTAATAATTTATATTCATGTTTTTTAATAACTACTTGTATTCTTATGATATAAGCATTGAATAAAATACTGTATGTATGCTATTATGGTTGTCGTTTTGATAGATAAATAAGTCAACATTTTAATGTCCTAAAGCTGATGAACCAACTAATGTGCTTCTCCATTTTCTTATTTGTAATATAAATTATATATTCTTCTTCTTCTTCTCCTTCTCCTTCTCCTCCTCCTCCTCCTCCTCTTCCTTCTTCTTCTTCTTCTTCTTCTTCTTCTTCCCTACCAAGAATTCACAACGACCTCGAACCCACAAGAGTAAACAAGAGAGACAGAGACTGGCGGAAACAAGGAAGATGCCACTTGTATTCGAACACTATACAAATATTCTTTTAAAATATAAACTTTTCTTTTCATTTTTCTAAATTTAATTGTTTAATTGTTACACTTGAAAAAGTCTCAATGACTGAAACCGGTACTGAAATGTTTTTTATAAAATTATTTTAGCATTTTCTATCATGTCTTTTTCCATATATATATATATATATATATATATATATATATATATATATATATATATATATATGTCTATATAGTAAATAATAGATACTTTTTGTGGTATATTTGTTTCTATTTGAATCTATTGTTTATTATCGATCTTCTATAAAAATGAAGTACTATCCTTAAATGTGCTTCTTTTCTATGCACAAACCAATGGTATATCTAGAGGAACAATCGTTACTTTAACGAGATCCACCTTGTAATCACCCGAAGAGAGACATCTTCACTGACAGATATAACTAGCCAAATGGACAGACCCTGAAGAAGCTGAACAGAAAATCATGCCCAGTTGCTTGGGCAACTGCCCGTACCTTGTGCAGTGGAAACACGCGTAGTTCGTAACACTCTTAAAAATATGCTGTATGGAATTGTAAAATAAGAGGAAATCATTTTTAAGGATAAGCAAGACTGCATATTCTGTAGACGGCATCTACTAGGAGCTTTATTATCCTAAATAAAGATTCCAGACACTCCGTTTTCCGTATTAATAATCTAGAATACACTCAACGTGCACCGAAAAATTACGTATGTCCAGCACCGAAATGCACTTCCCCAGATGACATCTGGTTGCCGCAAGTTGTGAACGTGCTCTGCAGGTACACTACCAGGGACATAGGGATATTAACATAACAAGGTTTAGAAACTACACCTTAAAATATCCTACATAAACTTTAATTCTAAACACAACTGTCAGAAATTAATTAGCACCCTTGATTTGCTCTTCACTCAAGGTATGTGCTGTCACCTAGTGGCCATATCTCGAACTATTGCTTTGTTGCGAGTTCACTGTTGCGCAGAACGATGACGTAACTTTGTTTGCAGAGCAGTTTGAGAGTCTACAGCCTTATGATGCTGACATAGCAGTGCAACAACAACTTGGAGTGTGGATGCAGACAAATCTTCCTTTGTTTAATAGATATAGGTAGCGCCTCGCAAGGACCGAAATCACACCATACTAAGTTTTCTCATCGCGTAAGACGTTTTGAACAGCTCGTAGGTTAATTGATTTAACCTATTTAATGTAGAAATTTGAGAAGTGCTAATTAATTTCTGACGCAAGTGTATATATATATATATATGTATATATATATATATGAGAGAACTGTAGTTCGCTTGAAGCATTGTGTTATGTTTGTAATGAATAAAAAAGTTTTGAATGGTACAACAATGCACTATAATACATAAAATGGACTATATACCTGTTGTAATTTAGTTATCCTTTTTTCGGAAAAAGGAAAAGCCGTTAGAAAACCGATTATAGCAGCGACTCCATCTAAAAATATCTGAAGAAGGAATTTTATTCCGAAATATGATCGGGCTATGGATAACTAAATTACAACAGGTGTATAGTCCATTTTATGTATTATAGTGCATTGTTGTACCATTCAAAACTTGTTATCTTTTACACACACACACACGCACAGACACAGATACACACAGACACGCACGCACACACATACACACACACACGCACACACACACAGACACACAGACACACACAAACACACACAGACACACACACACACACACACACACACACACACACACATATATATATATATGAGGATGAAAAACGGTATATGTTACACCATTCAGAAAACATTTTTGTTATATTGAAATCATCTTTCTGATTATGTTCTTAAGAAAAGATAATCTGACTGTCTGGAGAGAAAAGGACAGTTGGGCACGCGTATTTCTATCGCAATAAACATAATCAGCTCCATCTTTTAATTAATGACGTGAATTTCGGAAAAATTCTTGATTTTTTCAGATTCTTTCTTTATCTCATTAGGACTTAATTTAATTGGTAAATGGCACTGGCTTAGGCACTTTCGAAAAGAAGCTTACTACAGTAAATTAGGAATGTACCTGCTAAAGCATTTGATGTTACTTTTGTTGTCGATATTCAAACCATTGTCCAACCTGAATTATTCCTCTTATCTCACATACACACACACACACACACACACACAGATTATATATATATATATATATATATATATATATATATATATATATATATATATATATATCAAAAAACAGGGTGTACCCCAAAAATGTATACACGCTTTAAATAATTGTAAAGTAGGTGTTTATTAAAATACATTCTATTTTCAAAATTTAATAGAATCTACATATATATATATATAATATTTTATAATTATATACATAATTATAACAAGTGGTCAGCTTTATGCCTTACTGCGCACTGTAAGAAATAGACTCTAAAATTTTTTTTATTACCTTAAAATCTCCGAGAATAACACATTTTGTTGTGGGCAAGCAAAAGAAAAGTAATGAATCAATAAGGCTGATTAACTATGGACGCCTTTCGAACTTAAAACTTTTAAGTTCGAAACGCGTTTATAGTTAATCAACCTTACTGATTCATTATTTTTCTTTCGCTTGCCTACAATAAAATGTGTTATTCTCGCAGATTTTAAGGTAGTAAAAGAGATTTTAGCGTCTCTTTCTTACGGTGCGTGGTGAGGCATAAAGCCGACTCCTTGTTATAATTATGTATATAATTATAAAATATCTTGTAAAATTTACCTATAAGGTTTTTATTTCCCCACTGGCTACCTGGTAAAATTATTATATCTTTTATTATTAAAATAATACATACATACATACAAACATACACACACACACACACACACACACACACACACACACACACCACACACACGCACACACACACACATATATATATATATGTATATATAAATGGAGTTAAACGCAGGTATTAATCAAATTCTTTTACTTCCGACATATGTTTCGAAGACAACATTGGTATTATTCCAAAGGAATAAAATGGTGTAAAACAATGTAATCTTCTCATCAGGGGAAGAAAGAAAGAAACCAAACTCATCAATAAGACATTTTAACAGAATGTGATGGATGTGTATAATGATGAACGGAAGGGTATTAAGTTTAAAAAAAAACGGTAGAATATATAACGTCAAAGGTAGCCTATCGAAAGGGAAGGGGTAAAGGAAAGAAATAAGCAGAAAAATAAAGGAAAAATATAGAGTGATATGTGAATTAAGATAAAAGCTTAAGTGCTTGGAAATAGTTATATCTAGTGGAAGCAAATGTTAGAAGAAAATCCATGTTCATATATAGAATGGTAGATATCACTTGTATGAACCAAAGGTATGTTACTGCCAATGTTTACATCAATAAGCAGGTTCTATGAACGTGTTTACAAGGGGATTCTTAGAAAATAAAATAGAAAATAGTTCACTATTTCAGAGTTGGCAGAATTCTTTACCTTTATCATATGGGGATGAAATGGAGAGAATCAACTAATCTAAATTGAACTGTTTATTATGGTCTTTTAGACACCAAATTATTTTACTAAGCCTTGTACAGTTGCTTTTTATTACTATCCCTAAATGTATAGTAATGATTAGAAACCATTTTAGACAATTGAGAAGAACTACCTTTATAGAAAAAGACATCGGTACAGGAAGTAATTTTACACTGGTACATAGAGTTTTTAGTCTTAGAACTACCAGACATAAACTTAATTCTGTTGGAATTGACTTTAGAGACAATAACCTTGTTGTTAATATTTCTAGGGTATGGTTATTATTAGCTAAATTAATGTTATTATTTTCTGTAATTGGATTCTTATTTAACATACTAATATTATGTGAAGAGATAATTTTTGAAAGGCTTTTTGTATTAGAAAAACTAATCCTAACTGCGTGCGAGTTGATAATCGAGTAATACCTAGAATTCTTTGGAAAATTCCTAATAATAGCTTCCCGAAACTGGAAAGGAAGACTAGACTTAATTTGTTTCCCATAAGGAATAATCAACCAAATAGTTTTGCTAGTAGTTGCCTTATTTTTAGTGTAACTATCTTTAAAATACATCGATTTACCTTTAGAATGAAAAAAGCGGCTTAATAACGGTTATCTCCCTTACGCTGCAAAACACATCTTGTCTTGGCTACACGCGGGTGGGAAGGGGTTGGTGACACAAACTTTCATTCACACTTTGAATTTGGTGATACTGGTAACGGCTTTAGCTCGCTCTGATACTGATTTGAGATGATGCCTTCTAGTATCTCGAAATTTAATATACAATTATTCATAATTGTAGTGTCCTATGCTGATGAGAAAAGAAGTTGGGTAAGACATGATTATCTAATTCTTATGCTTTCCTAAAACTTAATTTCGAAACGTACGTCCGTAGGTGACTTAAAATTGTATGATAGATTGCCGTCATTTCATTCTCTCTTACCTGTGTGTGTTTGCCTTTCAAGTGCTGTGTTTTTACTGAGATCCCCCTTTTAGTAGAAAGAATAGCTATAACTCTTTGACTGCTATTTCTAAATTCGGTGTGTGGTGAGGCAATTCGTTGCTAAACCCTTAATTACTTAGTATATATATATAAATATATATATATATATATATATATATATATATATATATATATATATATATATATATTTACATATATTTACATATATTTACATATATATATAAGGCGCATGGCTCAGTGGTTAGAGCGTCGAGCTTACGATCGATGTCAGGGCACATGCAAAAGTATGCAGAGTGAAGCCGCTTTACAAAGATTGTCCTTGAACACAGCTGTGCATTCGCATTAAGTTTTAACTGTCTAGCTCAGTTCCGCCGTTTACAGCAGTACTTTGAAGGAAGGAATGTAGCGTCTGATCGTCGCATTAACCATGACAGAGAAACTTGTCATGGCGATACCTGCTCAGATGCCTACGCAAAGTTGCAGAAAGTGTACGGAGAGGAGTCTATGAGGTGCACACAAATCTACGAGCGGTTCAGTCTTTTCCAATATGGCCGAAAACATGTTGATATTGACGAGCCTCCTGGGAGACCCGCAACCAACAGAAGTGAGAAAAATATCGCTGATGTGCGTGCAGCTGTGAAGGAAAGCGTCGAATCACCACCCGTGAGTTATCAGAGGATATACAGATTAGTTACGGTTCAGTTCTGTCCATTATTACTGAAAATTTGGGTATGAGACGCGTGTCTGGTAAGTTTGTGACTAGATCTCCTTGATTATGTCGAGATCGATGAAAACTTTTTTAAAAATTTGCGTAGGCCTCCAAGCTCTTGGCAAAATTTGATGCAGATTCTCTGCTCAACTTTTTGTGACACTTTCAATGCAACGATCACACGCTACGCACCTTTCTTCCAAGTGCTTATAGACAATAGAGTTTAAGGTCAATCTGTGCCAAGCGGCTTCACTCTGCTTTGTTAATATGGCAACAGTTTGGATACTTATTGATCAGGCCACGTATGTGTGTATATATGCGTGATGTGTATGCGAGTATATATATATATTTTTTTTTCACACGTACATAAACGCAAACGCACACATACATGTGTACATATATACATACACACATAAGTGCATAACATATACGCATGTATGCACACATACATACATGCATACATACATACATATACATACATACATACATACATACATACATACATACATACATACATACATACATACATATACATACATACATACATATTTATTGCATTGTACTTACTTAATCAGACTTTGAACTGAGTCAAATTTTTGCATAGTTTATTTTTTATGTTACTTTTAAAAATATCCTCTGCCTGCTTGCCGTTCAGTCTACTTCATAGAATGTTATTTCATATCTGATGTCGCTTAAGTTGTTTTTCAACTTAGGAGTGTTTTCAGTGGGTCAGTCTGTTTTGTTGCTCTGTTGGTGTTGAGATTCCACTGTAATTCCTGCTACTAGCTTTTCAGAATGAATGTATTCTGTTGCTTGTAACGTAACTATTTGTGTGTACGTGTGTGCGTTTTCGTTTGTACATGTAAACGGATATAGCGTGCACATGTCCGTGCGTGTGTGTGCGTGTGCGTGTGCGTGTACGCATGTGTGTAAATGTATATATATACACATATATATACACTTATATATATATATATATATATATATATATATATATATATATATATATATATATATATATATATATATACACACGCACATATATACATATATACATAGCTTGCTTACCAACCACACGGTTCCGGGTTCAGTCCCACTGCGTGGCATCTTGGGCAAGTGTCTTCTGCTATAGCCTCGGGCCGACCAATGCCTTGAGTGGATTTGGTAGACGGAAACTGAAAGAAGCCTGTCGTATATATGTGTATATATATATATTTATATGTATGGGTGTATATGTTTGTGTGTCTGTGTTTGTTCCCCCCCCCCCAAACATCGCTTGACAACAGATGCTGGTGTGTTTACGTTCCCGTCACTTAGCTGTTCGGAAAAAAGAGACCGATATAATAAGTACTGGGCTTACAAAGAATAAGTCCCGGGGTCGAGTTGCACGATTAAAGACGGTGCTCCAGCATGGCCGCAGTCAAATGACTGAAACAAGTAAAAGAGTAAAAGAGTATATATACACACAAATGCACACACATATACACGGACGCGCGTGCACACACACATATTTACAAGAGGTGCAGAATGGAATAGGAAATATCTAGGCAATATATGTTTCATAGCGAGCGGAACCTCGGAAGCGGTAAAATCCAAGGGCGGTGTATACAGCCGGCTGCTCCTCAGGCCAAGGATATCTTGATTCGATGAAAGGGTATATTGTCGCAAGGAGGTGCATGTTGACGCAAGGACGATTCAATCAAAATATGTAGAGAGCACAGTATGAGAGGAGCATATAAATGAAGGGAGAAATAAGTATTGTAAAGTATAGAAGCCATCTTATCATGGCTAACCACATTGGGGAGGGGGTGTTACTGTAGCTTTATAGCCCCAAGAGATCTTCGTTTCTAGCTGGCTCTAGACACAATATCTGTGTCCTTGGAGTATTTGCAAAAGGAGGCCATCCCTTCCTCGCAAGCCTGAGTGATACGCTCGAACTAGTTTCGGGATTGTTGTCCCTCGTCAACGGGCGGTAACCACCAGGTAGCGATGAAATTTTCTTTATTATGATCAATAGATCTAACATAGAATGGATACATTACAGGACAAAACAGTTACAAAAATGCTATGCGAGTTCGAATGAAATTTAAAAAATTACAAAATTAAAATTTTATGTCACTTGAACGAAAACTTGGCTTACTTTGCCTTGAAACGAAACCTTGGCTTACTTTTGCCTTTATCACGAGAACTTTTAGTGCGTATGTTTTCTTTTCATTTCTGTTTTTTTATTATTAATTCTTTATTTTAAACAGTTATGTACAGTGAAAGGTAATGGGAGGTACCAGTTTCAATTTTGAACCCGGCAGCCTATAAATCCCAGCAGCCGATCCCTCCTTTCCTCGATGATTAAGCTGGGTTACTCTCACCCACCTTTCTCATCACATCCTTCCAACGTTCCATATACTCTTTCTGTGGCAGGCTCCTCTTCTCCAACCCCATCTTGCTCTTCAGATGATATCCGAAGTATTTTAACAAACCGGGGCCAGAGATAAAGGACCCTTTCACTAGACCTTCCACTCTAGTTCTCCATACACACTCTTTCAATACTGCCACCGTACAGTAAAAACAAGCCTTACCTTCCTTTGAGAGTCCAGTTGGCGGTATCATCTTAATCATAGATCCAGCCGACAGCTGTACTCGTCCCAGATGCGACAACACGTGTTCCACGTAACTTATCAAGCCTGACAGCTCCCGACATTGTACAAAAGCGTGTTGAACGGTTTCATCGTCCAACCCACATCTTGGACACGTCGGTGGCACTGACATTCCGTGCCTGGATAACTTCTCGCGAACAGGTAATGCATTCCTATAGCACTGCCAGGTCAGGGATTTTTGGTAATTATCCAAATACCCCGGCCTGAAAGTCTTCTTAAACAGGTTGGAGAGTTGATCCTCATCGAACCCCAGAGCCCTTCCTAGGACGTCGTCATTTTTTCCTCCTACCAGCCCTTTATAGAACACCGAGGTGGTATTCCCGCTGCCGGCCTTACCCATCTTGTGGATCAGCCAGAGTGCCTGTCGGCACTCCTTCTGCCATGAAGTCAGTTTACGTCCTTTAATGAGACCGGGTGTAAATCCCTCCATAGAGGCCGGTCGCGGGAAGAATTCCTCTGCCAGCGAACTCCACACCTTATCATCCTCCAGGTAACACCAGAGGTGTCTCAGCCTCAACGCATGCTTGCGCATCATTAGCCAAGGCATCCCCAGTCCACCCTTTAGCGGTTCCTGGCAACACACGGAGCGTCTCACAAGTGGCTTTCCTCCTTTCCACAAAAAGCGGAAAAGAAGTCGTTCCAACTTGTTTAACCACGAATCGGGGCAAGGCACGACGGTCAGGCGGTAGGTGACGACAGAGGCTATAAACATCTGTGCCACCTCCGCCCTCCCTTTCAAGGAAAGATGCCTTCCGGACCACTTCCGTACTATGGCATCCACCTTGCTCGTTACCTCGCTCCAATTCTTCTCCGTCTGGGAGTCTGGACCAAACCATACTCCGAGCAATTTAACAGGACCATCCGTCCAGTGTCCAACAACACTGGACGGTATCTGCTTGTTCCTCCAGGTGCCGAGGCGCAAACCGATGGACTTGTCCCTGTTAACTTTTGCCCCTGCCACCGCTTCGTATCTATGGAGAGCACCTACTACCCGAGGTAGCTGTGTTCCGTTGGACACGATGAGGGTGACGTCATCCGCATAGGCAGAAACAGACTTACCGCATCCGATTTCATTAGGGTTGCCTCCCAACTTCTCCAGCTTCCGCAGCAATGGCTCAAGAGCCAAAACATACAGGAGCGGGGACAAGGGGCACCCTTGTCGAACTGAACGCTTGATCGAAAACGGCTCCGTTAGGTAACCGTTTATCTGGACTGTGGACTTGATGCCGCTGTACATAGCTGAGATCCACCCGCAGAAGCCAGGGCCCAGCCCAGCCGCTTCGAGAACCGCCGCCAAGTACCGATGGTCCACCCTATCAAACGCTTTACTTTGGTCTAAATGGACCAATGCCCCTCCTTTGCCGTCTAATTTCCCGACCCTATCTATAGTGTAGCGGAGAAGGTGAAGATTATCCTGGATCGACCTGCCTGGGATTGCACATGTCTGTGCCTTCCCGACAAGTTTCTTCACGACAGCCGTCAACCTTTTTGCTAACACCTTGGCCAAAATCTTAAACTCTACATTAAGTAGAGTTATGGGCCTGTAATTACTAATACTGTCCCCCTTGCTCGGGTCTTTCTGGACCAGCGTCACAACTCCCCGACTCACAGAGCTGGGAATCCTCCCATTCTGTTGCCAGTTTGCATAGACGCTTGCCAGTATGTCCCCGAACAAGTCCGGCATACAACAATAAAATTCATAGGGTAGACCATCCAATCCCGGTGACTTTTCCCCGGCGCACTCGGCCATAACCCCTCTTACCTCCGCGGGAGAGATCGATCCTTCACAGCACTCCGCCTCACCTGCCGAGAGCCGAGGCCCACCAGCTAGGAAGTCCTTTAAGGTCTCCCCACGCTCGAGCGGGCCACCGCCCCCAAACAGCCGTGCGAAATGCTGGTGAAGGACCTTCTGCATCTCCTCCTGTCCATAGATCTTGCGGTCCTGCTCGTCAGTTAAGGACATAATACAGGACTTTTTGCCCTTCTGACTCTCCTCACGACGGGCCCATCCGGCAACGTTAATACCTTCTCGTTTTCCTGCACGTAACTTAGCTCTGACTCTACACCCCTCGTGCTTGGCGTTGAGGTGACGGTACAATACCGCTCTCGCTGCCAACACTCCGGATGCACAGCCAGATTCCATAGCCTCGTCTAAGTTCTTAACTAATTCGCCCTCTATTCTAGTCCTATCTAAACTTAGCTGCTTGCTAAATCTAATGGACTCCAAACGGATGGCTCTTTTGAGGGCGAGCCACCATCTATTATTAATGATGGTGCCACATAATGCCCTCTGTACTAATTCCTTAATCCGGGTACGGAAAGCTTCACAGGTCAAAATAGACTTGTTCATCTTCCAGTACCCGGGACCTTGTCTATGGCATTTATCTACATGTACCTCACACGTTACAAGTTTGTGATCCGTGTAAGGCACAACAGAGAATTGTGGACAGCTAACACTATTCCTATCTCGTTCCTTAACAAATACTCTATCTATGTACGATCTGAGTGAGCCGTCGTTATTACTCCACGTCCACTGTGGAACGTTCGGCTCATCCAGTCGAAAACGGTCTACTAGATTAAAGCTCGCTAGTAGAGCCTTGAGGCCAGGATTCCCCTTCCTATCGCTCGAGCCTACACCATCCACCCGCGCATCGAGAATGGTGTTGAAATCCCCTACCAAGACTACCGTTTTGGACGTCACTAGAAAGTGCTCCAGTTCCCGATAAAAACCGGTCTGCCCACGTCCGTTAGGAGCGTAGACAGCCACCAACCTGAAGGACTGCTTACTCACGTGCGTCACATCTAGGACAACCAGCCTACCTTCTGGGTCCAAAAAGACAGTACTTACCTGTAAGTCCAAGTTCTTCCTGAAAAGAACTGCCACGCCTGCACCTCCCCCTCGGCTAGGAGAAATAAATTTCTCGTAACCATTGAGAAGTGGTGAGAACGCTTGGGGTCCCTTCATCTTGGACTCGGTAACAATAGCTACTTCGATTCTATGTGAAATGAGGTCGTCACGAAAACAAGCCTGTTTCCATTTCGATCCCATTCCACGCACATTTATACAACCTAACTTAATCATCGAGAAAAAAGAAAATTATTTACTCACGGTTGCGAGAGGGAGCCTGACAGATTCTTTCTGCCTGTCTCCCCCCCACTCGCCGTTGCTGCTGGGTGTTTCACCGGCGTTGCCACCGGGCTCTGGGTTGGTGTGGCTGCCGGGCTAACGGGTAATTTCCCAGTTGTCACCTCCTGGGTGACATCCTTAATGAAGCCGGCTTTTACGTGGCTTTGTAAGGTTTTGTCTTTCCATCCTTCTTCGCCGACCCTTCCATATCGCCACTCCGCTTCCTTCTCGGTCGCTTTGTAGCACCTGATCAGCGTACTTGCTTTCACCCATGTTTCTACTCTCACGTTCTTTGTGGTGTATGCAATAATTTTTTCGTTGGGTTTAAACCCTTTTACAGTTGGGGGGTGGGGTTTGTTAAAGTGCTGGCCTATAAGTGTAGTACCGCCGGGGTGGGATTGGAGAATATTTTTAATTTGTTCGTCTGCGTTGTTTTTTTTTTTTGATACGGGTGGGGAGTCAGGGGTGATGGATTTTTTCCTTTTGTTGGACACGTTCGTAAATTCCATGTCTTCTTGTTTATTTGTTTTTGTTGCATTATTTTCCTCATCCTTTCCTTTCTCATTTTGCATTTCGTTCTTGTCTTCCTCCTTTTTGGAGTTCGACCTGTTTATTTTTTCCTCCTTGTTTTCGCCAGCCGTTACTTTTTTCTCCACTTTGCTGCTTTCTGCGTTCTTCACAGCGTTTTGTGGGGGGCGTTGCCCGCATTATTTTTTTTTGTGCAAACGGAGCGAACGTGGCCCTTTTGCCCGCACTTAAAACATCTGGGCCTGCGTCCTTCCACCGAAACTCGTATGGAGTGCCCCTCCCCCACGAAGACTCTGTCTGGTAGGCTTTCCAACGTCGCATTTTCCGCCTGGATTATCATCTCCAGCTGCTGGCCTCTCCAGTGTTTTGCAATTTTTCTCTTCATACTTAAAATTGTCAATTTTGATTCAACATCAAAAATGACCGCTGTTGCCGCCCACATCACGTCGTAGCCCGTTGGTATATCTTCTAGGGTCACTTTTGCGGTTCTGCATCCTAAATATAAGGGTAGCAGTATTATACTCTCGTTTTTCAACGTTTGTGTCGAAATTTGCCTTGCTACTTCCGCCGTTTCAAAATGCGCCTCCACTGTAGCGCTTCTTGCACCTCGGTTGACATGACTAACTTTACTCCATATTGGAGCCATACACTTTTCGACCATTTCGTTTTTCACGTCGGTCATTCGTTTTTCCTTGATATTGTACACCCTGTAGGTGACCATTTTTTCCTTTATTGCTTGTATAGTTTCGGGGGGCGGTACCAATCGTGTTTCTTCGCCACTTTTTTGCACCAGCGATCTAAACTTGAATAATCTTTCCATTGATACCTCCATTTCTTCGACTTCGCCACCTACGGCGTCTGAAAAACTGGGTTTTGTCTGTGTTTCCTTTTGTTTAACAGTTGTTATACTTTCTCCCATCTCGGGAAAGTCTTTTTTTGAACTTAAGTCTAATTCCATATTAGACAACACAAACTTGTCACAAATGACAAGAGAATTTTTTTTTTTTCCAAAAATAACCTATACAGGTTAAGAGTTCACACAAAACAGCACACAGAAATTTTCTACCCCGAAGGGCGAAAATTACTGGGTCAAAAACAGTTCAACAATGATATTACTTGTAACACGACAGAGTAGACAAACGGAAACGAACTCACACAACGATTTGCAGCAACAGAAAAATATTGGTATACGCCGAGGAAAAATTCAAAAAACACCAGGTAGCGATGAAAGTTAAGGCTCCTTTGTAAATAGATATAAGTTTTTCTAATGGCGTCTGCCACTGATGTCGAAAAACGAACAGTAAGCATAATTAAATCTCAGAATGAGATTGAAACAGTAATCGCTCGATAATGTAAAGTATAGAAGCCATCTTATCATGGCTAACCACATTGGGGAGGGGTTGTTACTGTAGCTTTATAGCCCCAAGAGATCTTCGTCTCTAGCTGGCTCTAGACACAATATCTGTGTCCTTGGAGTATTTGCAAAGGGAGAGGAGGAAAGAAGAAAATATAAGGGAGTGAGAGCAAGGAGGAATTTAAGCAAGGTCAAGTGATTATTTACTACCAGTCAAGTAAGTGACTGGTAATAAATAATAGAGTTGCTTTGGCTGAATCACAGAATTTAGTAAGGGGACTGGTATTTGAAGTATAGGGAATTTGCAGGGGAAATATTTTTGGTCATTGTGGAGAAAGAAAGTGTGTATAAATAAAGCAAAGTAGAGTGACTAATTTGAGTACGGTTATTTGACTGTTGTTATTCAAAGGGCATTTTCAGCTGAATCACAGAAAGGTAGTTTCTATACATAAGTAGCTTGCTTACGAACCACATGGTTCCGGGTTCGGTCCCACTGCGTGGCACCTTGGGCAAGTGTCATCTACAATAGCCTCGGGCCGACCAAAGCCTTGTGAGTGGATTTGGTTGACGGAAACTGAAAGAAGCCCGTCGTATATATGTATATATACATATGTATGTATGTGTGTGTGTATATGTTTGTGTGTCTGTGTTTGTCCCCCCCCAACATCACTTGACAACCGATGGTGGTGTGTTTACGTCCCCGTAACTTAGCGGTTCGGCAAAAGAGACCGATAGAATAAGTACTAGGCTTACAAAAAATAAGTCCTGGGGTCGATTTGCTCGACTAAAAGCGGCGCTCCAGCATGGCCACAGTCAAATGTCTGAAACAAGTAAAAGAGAATAAAGAGTAAAGAGTAAGGAAAAATACGGAGAGAAGTTTGTAATTGATAATCAAGGAATATATATTGTTGGCTTAACACATAGTGATAGTGAGGGTGGATAAGAGGGGAAAAATGTATGACGGTTAGGGGAGAAAAGAGCGGGGTGGGGTTGTAACTATTTGTATTTTTAGAATCGATTTGATGACCAGTGTTTGCAGGAGAATGTTTTACTGCTTCATTCATTGAGACAATCCGCGGGATGCAAAATAACCAAGACCTCAGCTATACAGTGATCACACTTATTATTATAGTTGCTGTGATGCGTGGTGTGGGTGACTATGGATCACTTATGAGTGTAAGGACTTGCATCAGGCGTTAGTTTACTGATAAGTTGAGAATACGATGCACTGTCGCATTTTGTTTGGGTCTTAAAGCTGGATTAGTGGTTGTTCACTCTGGCTTTGAAGATGGTGCTACATGAGCCAATATATATGTAGTTACAGTTGGCAGTTGATACTGTGCACTTATAAACTATGTTTTTTGTGAGACAGCGGTTATCTAAAGGACAGGAGGATCAGCGTCTGAAGCTGCATATGTTTGGAGGGGGTGTTCCGGATTAACATTTAGTGAGGAATCGGTGTTCGTTTCCTTATCATTGCCGGTGTTAAGGAGTTCTTAAGGATTGAGGGTGGTGTTGCTGGGTGTATAGTATGATAATTATTGCGTTCTGTGGTATCCTCTGGAGTGTTCTCAATTTTTATAGGAGGTATAGTTGGGTGTTGTGGTAAATTTAAGGATCGGGTGTTAGCAGTGGTATTATAGTTGTAGTTAAGGCGGTGAGCTGACAGAATCGTTAGCGCGCCTGACAAAATGCGGAGCAGTATTCCGTCTGTCGCTACATTCCGAGTCCAAATTCCGCCGAGGTCGACATTACTTTTCATCCTTTCGGGATCGATGAATTAAGTACCAGTAAAACACTGGGATCGATGTAACTGACTAGTACCCCCCCCCCCCAATTTCAGGCCTTGTGTCTATAGTAGAAAGGATTATAGTGGTAGTTATGAGAGTTAGTGCGGTTAAGGGTCAATTGGTGTATTAGGTTTATATGTATGGAGCTGGGGGTTATGCTGAGTTAATTAATTAGGGTGGATTTAGCTGGTTGTGGATTGGAGGTAAAATATTTCTCTAAGGGAGCTATATTTAGGGAAATGTTTTTCCAGTAGGGGAAGAAGAGTTGGAGTACTCGAATCTGGACGTTAGTGACGAAGGTGGGGGTGAAACCAGATAACGTTCCGGGTTATAGTCTGTTTAATTCGATTAGTGGAGTTAACTGGGTGGAGATAGGGCTTTGAATGTCTATGCTGGTGTCTGTTTTGATGGCTTGTGATGCATATGGGATTTGGGGTTTTCTAGTAGGGAGGTTGTTTGTTAGTTCGTCTGCTACATCGATATTTGGACGGGTATTGGAGGGCTGGGATGAAGGATGTAGTCTATAATATGGAGGTGAGGAACTGTTTTCTGTTCCTAGTTTAATGGAGAAAGGAATATCCCACATGAGGATGTATTCAATTGATTGTGTATATACGGCACGTTGTAGGGCACAATTGTAATAATCAGCATATTGATCGAATGAATCATTATTAGCAGGTAGTGAGGATATCCAGTAGGAAACGCTTTCTGCAATGGGCTTTACGACGAAGAGTGTGGTTGGAGGAGAAGTTCACGTAGTAGAGGTTTTCTTCAGGTTTGTGGTATGGGTATATGGTTTTGCTTTGCAAGTCCAGGGTTACTGAGATACTGAGGCTGACGTTTTAAAAAGAGTCTCTTAATCTTTGTTTAGTTTGTTCGATTATCCGGTTACTAGAATTTTGGATAGTAAATAGAGCGTCATCTCTGTATAGACCATCGGAGAAGTTAGGGAATTGTTCATGGAGATCGTTAACTAGGTAGAGTCCCACAAGGTCAGTAACTTAGGAGGAGTCACTGGCTCCCATGGAGGTATTTAAAAGATTAGGTGTAACATTGCGGGACCAGGATTTCCCATCAAGAGATATATTTCGGTGGTCTGCTAATATATCAATATCGTCGCGAGATAGGTTGGAATGTTTTTCGGAGAAAATTAGGGCCTTATTAAGAAGAATAGGAGAAATGCTATCAATAATATTGATCAATGTCGGCTTGCATGAATTTAAAGGTGTGCTTAGGGTATAGAGAGGTGAGCCACTGGATAGCTTCAGTGGTTTTGGTCCAAAGTTTTTGCGAAGATTTGGTGTAAAGTTGGGGTATTATTTAATAGAGTATGATTTTGCTAATCTTAACTATATTGGAGCTGGAAGGGAAGATAAGGCAAATGCGGCAGGGAGGGGGTTACTGCGAAGTTTTCTTTGTGATCTTTCAATCTGATATGGGTTACAACTCGATCCCTGGATCTTACATATCTATCTATCTATCTATCTATCTATCTATCTATCTATCTATCTATCTATCTATCTATCTATCTATCTATCTATCTATCTATCCATCTATCTATCTATCTATACATATATACTTGTAATATTTTGGGACTAATGGGTATATGTCGATTAGTGTGTTAATTTTGGTTATAGAAATATAATAGTAATGAAGATTGTAACAACACTTCATTCCCTAACATGACGGACGAAATAACAATATGACTGTCCGAGCTCAAGATCTTTAGCGCGACATCACTTTATGTATGGATGTACCTGATGTGACTCAGACTGCAAAATGGATGCAACATAGCATGATGCACGGAGTCCCACGCATAAGGGGCAATAGTAAGATGGGGCGATTGAGGTGGACAGTAAAGGGAAGTCAGTAGTGATTCTTCTGGCTACTTAAATATTATCTCAGCTATATAGATATATAAACGTAGTGTGTATGTGTGTATGTATATATATATATATATATATATATATATATATATATATATATATATATATATATATATATATATATATATATATATACGTATGTATATATGGAAAAAATCTTCAGAACGTTTGTACAAGCACATATATTTGTTCGTATTTATAAGTATTTACCAGTATACATTTAGTGATATAAGTGTATGGATATAATAAACCCTACAGTTTTTTAAATGAAAGTTTTTAATCAAAATCTATACCCAATTTCCTTATGTGATTACCAAATATTCATGTTTTTCGTTAATTATATTTTAATAAGTCTCATATACATATATATATTTTCGTATATTGTAATATTTTACCAAGTAGTCATATATATATTATATTTTATATTATATTACCAGGTATTTATTTTAGAAGCTTATTAATGTTGACATTAATATAGTGTAGTATATGAGTTGTTGGTAAAAACCAAATAGCGTTTCGTATATTTTAATTTTTAAATGTTTTCCACAGTTACCCCCCTTTAGCTATATTTCACAAAAATGAAATTTTTTTCATTTTGATAATTTTTTTTTAAATTAGAAAATTATCTTAGAAGTATTCATAACATAATATCAAAATCCTTTCCGTACATATTTATTTTTATTATCCCCCTTCGTATTTAAGGCCCCTTACACAATTTCTTCTTAAACTTTGCTTGAATATTTTCTTAAATTTGTTTTGTATTTTATTGATAAGTTTTAACGGACTCGATAGAACGATTTTGTTTTAAATATTACCTGACCAGTTACGTTGTAAGATTGATATTGGTCTTACCACACTTATCATAAAGGTATTATGATGACATTCTTTTGTTAGTATATAATAACATCACAATTAATACCCAAATTATTTCTTTATTGATATAATTACGTAATGATTCTCCAACTCTGTTTTCCTTACTCTTTTACTCTTTTACTTGTTTCAGTCATTTGACTGTGGCCATGCTGGAGCACCGCCTTTAGTCGAGCAAATCGACCACGGGACTTATTGTATAAGCCCAGTACTTATTCTATCGGTCTCTTTTTGCCGAACCGCTAAGTGACGGGGAGGGTACGTACAACACACCAGCATCGGTTGTCAAGCAATGCTAGGGGGACAAACACAGACACAAAAACATATACACACACACATATACGACAGGCTTCTTTCAGTTTCCGCTACCCAAATCCACTCACAAGGCATTGGTCGGCCCGGGGCTATAGAACAAGACACTTGCCCAAGATGCCACGCAGTGGGACTGAACCCGGAACTATGTGGTTGGTTAGCAAGCTACTTACCACACAGCCACTCCTGCGCCTAAATTTTATTACTATTCTATTCCATAGTTTTCAGTTTCTGTTATAAGGATCATCCCATTAACCCCACCCTATAACTTATATCTTTACTATCTCCTCCATCAAATAGAAATAAGATGTGATCTCACAACTTCTGGATATAACCTTGGACTTTACTTTTTACTATTTTACTTTTTTTCCTTTTTTTTAATTCTTACCATTATGGAGTCTCTGATGAAGTTTTGGGGTTCAAATTTTGTATAATTTTTGTATGATGTGTCAACTTTGGCATGCCGGACCCCAATGTAGAAACAGCCGTAAGAGTAGAGCTGTAATTATTTATTTATTCTTATAATTGTAATTAATAAATAGATTTTGCTGGTGCTTATCAATTAAATATCTTCTCCATTTTCTTCCTTGCCATATAAATTCTAGATAAACTTTTATTTACCTCTACTTATACTTATCATTCAATTGTACTATTGTCTTGCAACAGTAAGTATTTGGATATAAACAGGTATATTTCCAGTAGTACAAATCTGCACACACACACACACACACACACGCAAATACAAACACGCACATATAGTTGTGGTCTTGTGGCCAGCAGTCGCTCTCTCGTGTATGTCGAATCAAGCTGTCCGCTGAGCATACAGTGAAGATTACGCACCACCTTCCTTTAGCAGAGATTGCAGGCAGATCTATCTCTGCGTAATGACCGAAGCAAAAGAAGCTGTGTGGTGGGCTTGTTTGAAAGGTTTGAAGAAAGGCACTTTCCTATCTGGTCAAGTTCTCATCAATTTCTTCGAATATCATTTGAAGAAAATGGGAGGGAGGTGCTGCCTTCTAGTGTGCTTATCAAAAGGTGGACGAGATTGGCAAGGCTGGAGGGACTGAATGGATTTACTCTGAATACGCTTTTAAGTAGGAGTAAAGAAACTGGAAGAGGGCACTTCCCATGTCTTGGGGATGACTGAGTAATCCGGGTCTTTTGCGTGGAGTTGACTCTGAATTATCCAAAGTGAATTCCTCCGCTCTTGAGGATTCTATTTAATTATCAATTATTTGTCTTCTAACTTCTATTTCTATATCCTTCGAGATATCCTTTAATATTATAGTGTCTCCCTTGATCGATGTAAACTCTACCTGTTTTTGTGCTTGTATCTCGTCCTTTGATATTGTCTTCCATGCCTTGGACCCTCGAGATCCTGGTTAGTTTGTCTATGTAACAATAGCAAATTTACTTTGCATAACAATTTGTAGCAATATGAACAAAACTTCGGGAGAGCCATATGCAACAAGTGTCGATAGACGAACAATGATAATATATAATTTGCGAGGTTGGTAAGCAAGCTATTTACCACACAGCCTCTCTTGCGCCTGTGTATATATATATATATTGATATTTAGCAGAAGCAACAGTGTCATTCAAGGTCCGTAGTTTCATGCATTGGAACTTATGAAACTGCCACTCTTGCTTAGTCAGGTTTCCCGAAAGTTTGTTCTTGATAGCCTTTCATAACTGCTTCAGCATCATAGTATTCTCCATTGATAGAGTGGTCGTTTTGAAGATAGTCAATAAACACAACCCGCATTTGCCCCTCCTACCCAACGAATTTAGCTCATTACATTCACTGCAGATGAAACGACCATAGTCCTGTTTGAAGTAGGTGAGAGGGAGTGTTTCTACTGCATGGATTAACGCTTTCAAATGGTGTGATACTCTCGGGTGGAAGAAACACTGAATCTTTTCTATCGACCATGTAGGAAGATATATATTTCAAATACATACAATATTTATTTGCTCGAATTGCAATATGATACAATTTTAATAACAAAATTAATGGTGAATATTTTATTTCATCGTATTTTTCAGTACCAAGTGGATCGCAAAATATTTGGAATTTCCAAAGAAGAATACTAACCACGTTCACCTCTGTTTTCTTTTCATTGATGGTGTATTGGAACTTTTTGCTACTTCAATTTATTATGATCTGAATACAGGGCTCGGAAAAACTGAAAGACCGAAGCAATAAATATATGTATCTGAGAGAGGGTTATGTTGAGAGTAAGAGAGAAGAGAGAAAGTGAGAAGAGAGAGAAAGCATATGTATAATATATATATATATATATATAATATATATATATATATATATATATATATATATATTTATATACATATACACAGAATATATATAAATACATACATA
>NC_043006.1:56111331-56113831 GCF_006345805.1 Octopus sinensis
TCGCACAACCAACTAAAATCATAGCGGCGACCCTGAAAAGCCATGGCTTTATGAGGACGTTGGCGCAAGTAGAGAGGAAGAAAGAGAAGTCGAAAGGGCCTACACTCTCATTGCACACACACATGGCTTTGCTAAGGCCAAGTCCTCAAGGTGGACAAGACAAAGAGAGAGAGATGGAACAGGAAACACCAACCACAGAGTGTCAAAAATGACACGCCCACTGCCACAGTCGAAGAAGGCAAGCAGGGCAAACAACAGATAGGCGGCGATGGGGAAACGGAGATAACCACCCGGATTAAATACCTATGCAGAAAGGAACCAGTGGACAACCGTCCAACGGAGGAGAGAAAACAAGAGGAACTGAGGACAAGAAACCTCGATAACATGCAAATTCTTCGGAATGGAACCTGCTGGCATGGAGAAACAGGGGAAGGATGCAGGTTCGCTCATCCAATGCCCCTATGGAAATTGCATCAAACCCATTCGAGACCAAATGCCTTAACCAAAACCCAAGACCGAAACCAAACAGAACAAATACAAGCTGCCCCAGAAATATGCAGACATAGTGCGTATGCCCCAACAAGGAGAAGGCGCACATTTGCAGAGGAATGCAGACGGCGGCAGCAGAACAAAGAAATTTTGTGGAAATAGCAGAGAAAATTGTGGGACAACTGGCCTGGATACATCGTCCTTCAGAGCCAGGGGCACTCACAACAGCACTCAAGACCACCACAATCAAGGGACCCAGGGTGGGCCACCGCTGACACCAGCCCAGGTGCCACACCGTCAGCCTTTATTGACACCCCCAAATATCTCACCAGTGCTTCTGCTGAATGTCAGAGGTCTGGTGAAAAACCCCCTAATATGAGTAAATTCCTTACCTTAGGGACTTTAAGCACAAGCAACCATGCAATATGCATAGCGCTGACTGAAACGCACCTGTCAAGCAGTATAGCAGATGCAGAAATACACGTACCAAAGTATACTGTTTTTCGGTCAGACAGGAAGGAAAGAACTCATGGTGGGGTTGCCCTGTACGTCCGTGAAGATGTCACAACCCCATATACTGTTGACACACTCAAACTCAGTCTGTGACCACTGATAGTACACGAAACAACCGAAAATAGTAATATTGTCACATATCGGCCACCAGACACCCTAGTCATGAAGGAGTGTTTGAAGATAGCCTCAGAAGAATAGAAGCAGTCCTGGACAAACTGGACCAGGGTAACACCATTCTACTGCTGGGAGATTTTAACCTTCCGAAAGTCAAATGGCCAGATGGCCATCTCCTCCCTGGAATGACATCACTTGAACAGAGACAGACAGAGTCCTTGTTGGCTCTCACACGCAAGTTTTTCATGGAGCAAGCAATGCTTCGGCCAACAAGAGGTGAGAATGTCTTGGACCTCTGTTCACAAGCAACCCGATGCTCATCCACAACATAATGGTAACACCAACAATTCTCTCAGATCACAACTTAGTAGAGGTTGATATATGGTATGAGAGAGTTAGTTGAGACGCAGCCATTAGAAATACCACAGGTCTATCCAGTCTAAACTTCCATAAGGCAAACTGGAAGAAGATAAACGAAGAGATCCGAAAACATGACTGGAGTGACTTCATCACCACACAAGACACCAACAACATTTCCAACATTTCAGACAACAATACAGAACATATGCCATAAGTTTGTCCCGGAGAAAAAAGCCAGCGGGCCATAGGAACGTTATTCCCAGAGACAGGAAAATACTTATGAGGCGAAGAGCTAAGCTCTCGAAGCAACTGAATGCACGGCAGAGAAACAATGAGGGACTCCACCTGAAACTTTTTGAAACGGAAACTGCACTCAAACTTTCCTATGAGAAGAGAGGGCAGAGAGAGAAGCCAGGGCCATAGAGAATATTAAAACAAACCCTAAAGACTTCTTTAAATTTGCGAAAGAAACCACCTCGGTACACTGCAAGATTGGCCCACTCTTGATAAAAAGGGCTCTCTAACTGAGGACCCCCAGGGATAAGTGAAATACTAAAGGAAATATAAAAGTGTGTTCACATCCCCTCTGGGGCACATGCAAATCACAAACCCAGAAGTTTTCTTTGATGCCACAACACTCCAAAAAAAAACCAACAACCATCGACCACATAGACAACAGAGAGGGATGTAATATCTGCCATAGAAGAAATGAGAATAAACTCAGCTGCTGGACCAGATGGATTCCCAGCAGTCCTCCTAAAACATGCAGGCATGCCCTAGCGGGACCACTGAAGAAGCTCTTCAGTGGTTCCTTGGCTAACGGTAACTGCCCAGGGCGCTAAAAGAAGGCACCATATGCCCTATCCACAAAGGAGGGAGTAGAGCAGAGGCCAAAAACTACAGGCCAGTCTCCCTGACGTCACACATAAGTAAGGTCATGGAAAGAATCATCAGAAAAACTGATCACGTTCCTCGAGAAACTAACCGTCTCACTGACAACAGCATGGCTTTCGCCCAGGAAGAA
>NC_043006.1:56121331-56168831 GCF_006345805.1 Octopus sinensis
CATTTGCATCTCTTGCCGTGAGGTAGGTTCATCTGGGACTCTCGACAGGAAGGTGTCCAGCTTTGATTTAAAAACCACTACATCTACTTTGTGCATGTTCCTCAGACTCTTTGGGAGAATATTAAAAAGCTGTGGGCCCTTGAAACCCAGGCTGTTGCAGAAGCTGGTCCTGAAGCTTGATGGCATTGCTGGGATCTTTGGCACTATGCAGTGTCGTCCCGTTCTAGTATTGGTGTAGCTTACAATGCCAAAATTTGGCACAATTTCTTCCAGGATCTTCCAGACATATATTACTGCATACCTCTCCCGTCTTCTCTCCAGGGAGTAGAGTCTTAACTGTTTCAACCTTTCCCAGTAGCTGAGCTGTTGCAAAGAGACGATCTTCTTTGTGAATCTTCTCTGGATTGCTTCAAGGTCCGCTGTTAATTTTACACTGGTAAAACATATATATATATATATATATATATATACTATATATATATATATATATATATATATATATATATATATATATATATATATATACTCTAGCAAAAACTGTCCGATGAACGGCAACGTGAAACTCAGAGTAACAGGTTTTGTTGAATTTTCTGCTGCTTTAAATAAAGCATATTACTCTACCACTGGTATTTGAGTACTCTTTTTTCCACCTTGTTTCACATTTATGTTTTTACTCCGGTATATATATATATATATATAAATGCGCGCCTGTGTGTGTCTATTTTTGTGTGTATGTATATATATATATATATATGTGTGTGTGTGTGTACATTTATACATGTGTACGTGTCTGTGTACGTGTGTGTATATTTGTTAACAACATGATACATGATCCAGATTTAGTAACTGTCAGTAGCAATCTGCAAACCAACGTAGGGGGCCGTGACTTTTCAGAAACTGGATGGCATATTTGACTTATATTGTATATATATATATATATATATATATATATCGACTCCTTCACCTGCACTTCTAGCAATGTCATCTACTGCATCTCCTGTTCTCTCTGCCCTTATCTATACATCGGGCAAACGGGATGCCGCTTGGCTGACCGGTTCGCGGAACACCTCCGAGACATCCGACTCGGTAATGACACCCCGATCTCGTGACATTTCATCTCTACCGCTCACTCTTTGCAACGCCTGTCTGTGTTCGGATTGTTCTTGGACAGGGGCCATCCGGTCTCCCGTTTTCGCCGAGTACAGGGTTTAAATTTTTCTCTTCACTCCTTTGCACCATATGGTCTCAAATCTCCTCTCCTCTTCATCTAACCCTCCTCTCCTCTCTTCCTCTCATACCTACTTCCTCCCACCCACCTCTTCTCTCTTTTTCCGACTCCTACTTCTTCTCTTTACTCCCACCCTCCTTCTCTCTTATCTTCATTCCTACCAGCCTTCTCCCTTCCCCTCTCTCTTCATCATCACCCCTCCCTCGTAACTCCACCTCTATAAAATCTAACCCCACTTTCCCTCTCTATCCCATCCCACCCATCCTTTACACCCACTCCCACATACCTCACCTCAACTCCCAACGTTAAATACTTTTTCACTTCTCGAGCGTTAAACTAATACATCTGTTTGTTGTCTACACCACCGGTCTTCGACGTTTGTCTTTTGTGAATTCTCCCCCATATATATATGAGAAACTTTTTTAACTCGTCTCTGATGATGGGTATCATATATTTTCCTGAAACAGCTGTAAGACGAACTTTCTCTTTATGAATGTCCTAGGTATATCACATTGACTTGGCTCTGTTACCTTATTTTATTTAATGTGTGCGTGTGTGTATGTATGTGTGCGTGAGTGTTTGTGTGTATATGTATATGTATGTATGTAAGTATGTATGTTTGCATGTGCACAGTGCAAACGCTTAGAACGAAGAGAACATATCCGACTTTCGGTATCTATTCCTTCATCAGAGATAAGACAGAAAACAATAAGTGGAGAATGAATTAGAAATGACGCCCGGAGAAAAAATTCCAGACAATTTAAACTTTTATTTATAGCTCGTAAGCTATGAGAGACTGCTAAATGTTATATAAAACTCTTTATGTAATAAAAATATGAAAAAACAATAAAGCTAAATGTATGTAAAAATGTTGAGAAAAAGAAGTTAGATATTTGTGCCGTGAAATCATTTTGTAGCCTCTCCATTTTGTGGAAGATTTTGTTTACAGTTGTTTAAAAGCAACATTATGTTGGTAAAATGTATGTGATTATAAAACTCAACAGTAACAAATCTTTATCGCAATATTCAAATGAATATTTACAGAACAATGGTGCTTCAGATCGACATCGTCAGAATATGATTTCTACGTTGTATATCATTATGGCCTCTCTTTCCTTCTTTCTCCCTCTCTTTCTCTCTTTCTCAACCTCTCTTACTTTCTTTGTCGGCCTGTGAATTTTAGATTCCTATTTTCCTTGAGTGCATTCAGAAGAAGATCCACTCCTCGCATAGTTATGCATTGTCTATTGGAATATGACCTTTTCATTTTCTTTCTACTTCATTGCCTCTCTCTCAATTTCACCCTTCTCACACCTGTAAACAAGTTCACACACGCACGCATGAAAGTATACGCACAAATAAGCTCATACACATATACACAGTGTCGCCCACACAAAATATACGCCTAAACTTATACGAGTGCTTGAAAACATATATATGCACACATACATATGTACGATATACAGACGTACATTATTTACAGTACATACATACAATACACGTCCCTCCCCACATAAACACGCATGCACAAACTCACACACAGAAATATATATATACGTGTTTAAACATATATGTATTGGCTGCGACAGGTGAAGCAGTGGATACAGTGCCGGGAGACGTGAAAGAGTTAGAGCGATCCGAAAACAGGTATTTATATTTTTACATACTTTTCGATTTGTCTGGGGCATTCTTTCTCTGTACACACGCACATATTCGAACATACACGCGCGCTCTCGTACATATATACGTATATATATACGTATTTGTATCTGTATACATAAAATCTCCGTCGTTTAAGGCTGATCATGGTACTGTAGAATGTTGTCTATAAATACAAGTCGCCTCTCTCCCTCACATTGATGTTAACACAAAAGAAGCCCAGCTATCTTGGGACGGAAGAATTTTGTTGGAGATGTTAGAATACAAGTTATGATAACGAAAGTCCAAGATTTCTGCCATTTCTATTCTTGCCATTCCTTACATATCAAAAGGAACATCCCATAGAGCTTGCCATGATGTATCTGTATTATTGTGATTGACCCAGAATACGACAAATGCGACTCAATGTAGTAAAGGTAGATGAAATGCTGCTCAGCATTTCACCCGGCGTGCTAACGATTCTACTTGTTCATCGGCCTCGTATTCATTATATATTTATCTATTATATTCACCTAAAAGAATATTGAAATTCAATAGTCACCATATATCGTACTTAATGTTAGTGTAACGTAGAATAGAAATTTACAGCGTTAGTTGTCATAGGTAACATATATAATGGATGTGTTGTGTATAAAATCACAATATATGTAATGAAAGGAGATGAAACTTGTTTCAGCAGTGGTTAGTAAGAACACCAGATGCATTTCAGCCTCATTGAACCATATCAATGATGTGTACATACAGACAGTAACATGCTTAGACAATGCTTGTCGCCTCCGATATGAAGAAAATGGTGCATAAATGTTCACTTGTACTTCGATTAGTTGCCCGCCGGAATGATAACCCATTATATGCAATAGAAATAATATTAAATCAAAATAACCCTCTATGTATCATACATAATATAAATATAGAGTTGAAGGGAAAATAACAGCGCTATTCTTCCCACAAATAGTATGTATTATATATGTGTTGTGTTTGAAACACAATGTATATCGTAAAGAGACAAAAATCATATGTGCAGTGTGTAGCAAGTACGCCAGATTCGGGCGCCTATACTTATGCTAACGAATATTTATTGCTTGTTTCCAGTATATCATGTGCACAAATCTCGTCTGCGTATTTGACAGTCAGTGAGCAAAGGCCACTAAGGCCGATACGTACGCATGTATGCATGTATGTAAGCATGCATGCGATTACGTATGGATGTAGGCTTTTACGGCCTCTCTCTATTTATTAAGTGACTGTTTTTACCGGTTCGAACCAATTTATAGTTAGGCATCATCGCACAACATACTGAGGCACATTATATTTGATTACACCGTCAGAGGCCACGTTCACAATGGGCAATCGTGTGAACCATATAGTTATTGTTCTTCTGCGTCACTTGTGGTGATCGCCAACTTCTCGCTCATATCTATGATTGGTAGTAATGCATTAACACGCAAAGGCAAACACGCACACACACATACACTCATACACACACATATACTCACACATACACAAAAGGTAAATAAATAAATAGATGTAACTTTACACAGCAAAACATATTATATGTTCTACTATGATATATTGTGGCATTAGAAGATAAGAGAAAATTAATTAAATTATTTTGCCTCTAGACTCATTCAAATATGTTCTTTCAATAATATTCTTTTTCTTTCTTTCAGAATTCCGCCAACATTTTACCCATTCGTATCATGGAAGGTCTGAAATATATTTTAATAATTTCTCTATTAAAAACTCTTGTCCATGCAGAAGACCCGATAATTGAAACTACCAGCGGAAAGATTAATGGATCAACAGTTGTAGTTCAGAATGTTGAGCTTGATGTATTTCTTGGAATACCATTTGCGAAACCTCCTGTTGGTAATCTAAGATTTAGAAGACCTGAAAAAATTGAACGGTGGAGTGGTATAAAAGAAACGAAGGAACATGTTGCGGCGTGTGCACAACATGTTAGTGATATGTTTGATGACATTCCAGGTGCAGATCTGTGGAAAATAAAAGCTGATATAAAAGAAGACTGTCTTTATTTAAACATTTGGACGCCAACAGAAGCGCGGAAGTCCCGTTCAAACTTAACTACGATGATTTGGATATATGGAGGTGGATTTACATCTGGATCAAGCACGATGGACATGTATGATGGAAGATGGTTAGCTGCCAGTCAAAATATTATTGTTGCATCATTGAATTACAGAGTAGGGCCCTTTGGTTTCCTTTCCTTAAATGACGAGCGCGCTCCAGGTAATATGGGACTGCTTGATCAAAACCTCGCTATAAAGTGGATTCGCGATAATATTGCATCATTCGGCGGAGACCCTGATAAACTGACACTATTTGGAGAAAGTGCTGGTGCAGTATCTGTTAGTATGCATGTTATTTCACCAATGTCTCGGAATCTTTTCAGGAATGCTATTATAATGAGTGGGACATATAACGCTGACTGGGCAATTAGCTCAAAAGAGGGAAATAAGGATAGAGCGAAAGAAATGGCTGCTTTCCTGAAATGCCCAACTGAGAGTGATAAGCAGATGCTAGATTGTTTTCTAAATGCCGATGCCAAAAATATATCACTGGGACAATTTCATAATTTAAACGGCTTCTTCAGTTTTCCTTTTTTCCCCATTATCGATAACTATTTCTTACAGGCGAAGCCAAACAAAGCTCTACAAAATAAAGCAATTAAAAAAGATGTATTAATAGGTTTTGTTAAAAATGAAGGCAGCCTTTTTCTTCTAACGAGTTTCCCCCAATATTTCCCCTTTCAGGGAACTGTTCCAATAAACAATTCTATCTCACATAAATTAATGAAAGAAGTGATTGAACCATTACAACTAAATCCTACGCAGCTTGATTCCATCTTTTATGTTTATGGGTCTAATATCTACTCCTCCTCTGAAACTGAAAAATACAGATACGTACTTGACCAAGTAGCTGGTGATACCATGTTTAAATGTCCTACTATTGAATTTTCCCGGGAATGGAGTAACCATTCCAATGTTTACATGTATTCTTTTGATTATCGATCAAATGTTTCGCCCCGGCCGGAATGGATCGGTTCCCCACACGGAAGTGATATATACTATGTGTTTTCGCGAGCGTTATATACAACGAATTCTTCATCAGAAGATAAGGAAGTATCAGAATTGATGTCAAGTTACTTTGCAAACTTTTCTAAATCAGGGTAAGATTGACTTGTATACGACATTTTGGTTTTCCTTTTAGGCTTTTGCTTTTCTCGCCTTTATCTTGTCCCTTCTAATCTCTATATATCGAGAGAGGTTAATATATTTATAACTGATACACATGCACAAACGTCATTGTTCACCCAAGCAAAAACGCAAACACACAAACACACAGAATATAGAAATCTAAATAATAAAGTTAAGCCTAACCTACAAAGTATGTATGTATCTAACTCCTTCTTTCCCTCACTCTCTCTCTTTCTTCCTTAACATATCCATGTGTGTGTGTATGTCATTTTGTATCTGTTTTGTCCAACTTTACCGCTGTTGGTTTGTTTCACTTAAACATAAACTAGCGGTTCAGAAATTTTTCCGACAGAATAAGTATCAAGCTTCAAAAAAGTAATTCCGTCGATTAAAATTCTGAAGGCTCCTTGTCACTATGGCTGCAGTCTAATAACTGAAACAAATAATCTATCTATCTATCTATCTATCTATCTATCTATCTATCTATCTATCTATCTATCTATCTATCTATCTGTCTGTCTGTCTGTCTGTCTGTCTGTCTGTCTCTCTCTCTCTCTATCTCTCTCTCTATATATATATAATATATATATATATATATATATATATATATATATATATATGTATATATATATATATATATATATATATATATATATAATATATATATATATATATATATATATATATATATATATATATATATATATTAAGTATAGGAAAGAATGGAGCTGAACGAAGATTTAACAAATTCCTTTATTTTATTTTCGACATATATTTCGAAGTCTGCAAAATCCCTAATTCCGAATGAATAAGGAATCCATTATGCAGCTTTCTCTTCAGGAAAATCCAGGAACTTATTTCGCCAACAAAATGCACAAATTTTTCGATGACAGCTCGAAAAACTTATTCATTCGGAATTAGGGATTTTGCAGACTTCGAAACATATGTCGAAAATAAAATAAAGGAATTTTGTTAAATCTTCGTTCAGCTCCATTCTCTCTAACACAGATAGAGAAATTAAGGCCAACAGACCAGATATAGTTGTCAGAGATCATGAAGAAAAAAATGCTTTCTAATTGATGTATCAATACCGGCAGATGACAACGTGTCTCTAAAAGAAATGGAGAAACTTTCAAAATACAAAGACCTGGAAATAGAGGTAACCAGAATGTGGAATCTAAAAACAGAAACTATTCCTATCATTAGGCATGATAAAAAGATATTCAGACAAATACATAACAAAAACACCAGGACTTACAAACACATATAACATACAGAAAATTTCACTACTAGGCACTGCACACATCCTACGCAGAACACTTTCCATACAATAACCATCAGAGCATCACAACAAATCACAGCCATACCCAAGGCACACAGAGCTGCGCTCGGTAGTGAAGTGAAAGCACGCTATAAAAATAAAACTACTGAATAATAATAATAATAATAATAATAATAATAATATAATAATAATAATAATAATAATAATAATAATGATAATAATAATAATCATATTAATAATAATCTGATTTGGAAAATAAGTATCTTGGCACACCCCTTTTTGATTCATTTGCCCTACTTCCTGCCTCGATTAACGACTTTAACGATTTCTAGGAATAACATTGCATGTTGGTCCAATTAAAGCCAGAGAATCCACCCCAACTACATCCAGAGCAAGAGATATCTCCACTTCCTCGGTGCAGAGGCTGTCACCCAGCTAATATCTATAGCAGTGTAAGCAATACTGAGATCGCACTATGAAAGCCTCTCCTTCAAATGTTACCTTGTTTTGACTATGCTGAGTAAATGACTAGTAAATGTGACCGTAGCCAAATTTTGGACACGCAATATGAAGGCCCTTAAAGGTCTACTGCACAACAAATTGCCTGGCGTCCTATTCTAGCAATACATTTATTTTCATTTACCTAAAATAGTACCACTCTTTTTCTTTTCTCTAGTAATCCTAATAATGGTGACTGTGTTGACTGCTCCAATGAACCATGGTCGAAATTCACACAACAAAGCCAGAAATATTTTGCGATTGACAAGAAACCAACGATGAAGAATAAGGACACGTCTATGTACAGTGTATGCGATTTTTGGTCAGATCTTCTCCCTAAATTAAAAGAACCTTCTAGTCCAGGTAACTTTCCTATGTTTCCTTCAATAAATTTCTGTGCTGTCGTTACCATATGTCCACAGGTCTATACACATATATGAATGTATCTATCTATCTATCTATCTATCTATCTATCTATCTATCTATCTATCTATCTATCTATCTATCTATCTATCTATATATATATATATATATATATATATATATATATATATATTATATATATATCTGTCCGTCTGTCTGTCTGTTTGTCTGTCTGTCTGTCTGTTTGTCTGTCTGTCTGTCCATCTATCTCTCTCTCTATATATATATATACTTATGCATACATACTCGTATATACTCTCGCATGTGGTTCTCTATCCCACTCTCCTCTCTCTCTCTCTATCTAATATATATATATTATATATATATATATTATATATATATATATTAACCGGTGTTGTTCAACCGATGAATAGATTGCGTAAACCATTGGTTTGTTTTGTTTTCTTACTTTATTATCATCTCATAATAATGACTTTTATGACTCGTATTACTACCTCAGTCAATCTAAATGTATATATTTGCCGTTACCTGTCATAAATAGCCTTTTTTTATTTGCAATATGCATTTTCGTTGATTTTGCATATTTTACCCTTACATTTCCACGTGTATTTTATATTTTCTTTTCGTAACATATTTCTACTATATATATATACACTTCATTATTAAAGTTGCAAAAACACTACAAAAATATCACGAAAAACTATTTCTCAGTGTTTCACGTTCCCGTGATTGAGAACGGAATAAAAATTGGGGTTGTATGTACAATGTATGTTTTGATAGAATTCACGTTGACACGTACACTTTTCATTTTTTTGGTTGTTTCCACTAACGGTCTTTCAGAAATATCCAAGCTGAGAGAGTAAATATACGAACAGAAAATAATAATAAAATGAAAATAAAAATTACGGAGATGTACTTGCATAGCAAGTGACCTGATCTGACATCGTGTGCTGGAACGAAAAGAATTGCAGCAGGGAAGGTGTTTATAAGCCATTTAAGAAACACACAAAAACCGTTAGATTCACTTCGACATTTAAATTTAATTTGTCAAAATATTTTCCTCGCTTTGAAACAGCGACCTATTCAATGACAAACTTCCGTGCTGCATCTGAAAATAAGAATATAATCACATAAGTATCGTTTTCTATAAAATCGAAGAAAATACTGAGTTAAAAAAATCTTGAATCAAAAAGAAATTTTGAGTTAGAAAGAAATTATAGATGCCCAGAATAAATTAATTAATGGTAAATAAATAAATCATTAATGAATATCAATATAAGTTTGCTTTAAAAAATTTACTCATATCTTTTTACATATGCACCTCATACACACATACATAGATTGGAGCTTATGCATATACATATATGTACATATATACATTCATACATTACATAAATTGACACATTCACAAAGAAATACCCATATATATATATATTTTTTTATGTATATATGTATAATATAAATATCATATAAATAAATATAAACATACATATTATATATACATATAAACATATATAATATAAACATATATAACATAAACATATATATAATATAAATATATGAATATATAATAAACATAGAAACATATAAACATATATAATAATATAATACATACACATAAACATACATATAATATAATATAAATAACATATAAATATAAACATACATATGTGTACATACCTACTCATATATGTATATATACATGCATATATATATATATATATGGGTGGGGACATCAAAAAAGCCTAGACAAAAATGAGAAACTAGAACATAAAAAACAAAAACATAGAAGACGAACTTTTTCCGAACGAAAAAACCCCAGAGAAATGAGACATGCAGCATAAAGAACATTCCCTTTATCAGTTGTCCCCTGTTTTATCTACTCCACTTTCGGAAGGTAAGGACAGGACACGACTTCGTTAAAACAGCTCTTCCCGCAAAGCAAATTATTTGGGATGTTTTGCGAACGGTGAAAGTGGTAACAAAAACAAGATAGTGAGAACAAAACACTAAAGACAAACGGTGAGGATTGTTAAGCCATGACGATGTGAAGTGGTGAAAGCTGGAAAAATGAGCTTTGAGAAGAGACAGATAAAAGCACGTCTTGTTTTTGGGGACAACTGATGAAGGGAATGTTATTCATGTTGCATGTCACGTGACACCAGACAAAGCAAGTTCACCGAGAAGCTCATGATAATCACCTTGTTTTGAGAAAAAGGGCATCATCTATATCCACTGGTTTTCGTCTTGCCAGACGGTCAACGAGGAGGTTTTGGGAAAGTACAAGTAAAGATATCGTTGCAAGAGAGTAGAGTACCTACAACAGGACAGTGCAGAATTCCAAAATTCCACCCTGGTAGCAAACTACTTGTCGGAGATGGCCATCAAAACTGTCTTTCACACATTCTATGGTGCATATAGCTCCATATGACTTCTTGTTGTCCTCCAAAAAGAAGATGAATGAGGTTGTGCCTTCCGTGAGGTCTTCACCATGTGGCCGTTGCCATACAAGCACATTGAAGAGAGGGATTCTACTCCAAGGGAGATTAGCATCTTTTGCTTTATTGAAATTGAGAAATGTCTCTCCTGACAAACACTAATAACATCTGGAATGTACCTTGCCTGAGTACATATATATATATTTAAAGGAAGAGGTAAGAATATTGAGATAAGGAAGTTAATAATTGCCTATTATTAACAAATTGGTCATCTTCACTTCTTACAGCTGTTTCAATCAATACTCAATAATATAATTACAAATTTTTACATTATATTTACGTTTACGAAATGAATTGACAAGCCTACAAATAAGATTCAAAGGTACATCTTTTTATTTTCTCTTATGTACATTTAATGAACAAATTTGTAATTTTATCATTGAGTATTAATTGAAACGGGTGTAAGGAGCGAATATGACCAATTTGTTTATAATAAACAATTATCAACTTCTTTATATTCATTTTTTTCTTTCAAATGTATTTAAACTATATGCTTAATTTATACCTATTGCTGTAAAGGAATTTAATTTCCCAAAATACTAGGTTTTGGACTAATATTTCCTTGGATGCAACCATTCCTTCACCAGGTTAACATATCCTCTAATAGATTTATATATATATATATATATATGAGATCCAGAAATCGAGGTGTAGCAAGAAAGTTAGTTTCAAGCAATCCGCAGTAAATATAAAAATAACTTTCAGGGGTTATAATGGTTTATTGCGACGGAAAGTTGTGGATCTTTTTCGTGTACGATAAACTGAAAAAAAGTTATTTTTATATTTCACAGTAGGCGACCAGGGTTGCCGGGTATGCGAATAAGAGTACCATAGTCAAGGAATGGAGTAGATAAGATCCGGGCTACATATGTTTCATGGCGAGCGGAACCTCGGAAATATTAAATATCCAAACGAGAGGTGTATACCGCAGACTACTCTTCAGGCCAAAGATATTTTGATTAAATGAAAGTTTACATTGTGGAAAAGAGGCACATTTTTACACATGGGAGATTGAATCAGAATGTGTCGAGAGCCCAGGTTCACTCTCCATTGAGTGGTTCTTTTGAAGATAGTCAATAAACACAATGGCTTTTACTTCCTCCAAAACTGAGGTCATCACATTCACTGCAGTTGAAACGACAATAGTCTTGTTTGGAGGAGGTGCAGAGAGACGTTTCCACTGTATGGATTATATCTTTCAGACGGTGTGACAGGCCTGGATGAGGGAGACACAGAATCTGTTCTATCGACCATGTACAGAGATATCATATATTTCAAATACATACAATAATTATTTGCTATAATTACAATATGATACAATTAAAGGTGATTATTTTATTCCATTGTATTTTTCAGTACCAAGTGGATCACAGAATATTTGGACTTTTCAAGGAAGAATACTAACCACTTTCAGTTCCATTTTCTTCTCTTTGGTGTTGTTCTGGAACATTTTGTGTTGATGCTACTTCAGTTAATTACATCAGTCAATTATGATCTGATTACAGGGCTTAGAAAAGCTCAAGGACAGAAGCAATAAATGTCTGTATCTGTGAGGGGGATATGTTGAATAAAATCATAATTAACTGATCATCCGTCGTATATTATTTTTACACAAAGCAGCAACTCTTCAGCACACCCTCGTATAAATATATATGCGTGTGTGTTTGTGTCTGTGTCTGTGTGCGTGTATGTGTGTGTGCGTGCCTCTCTGTATATATATTTATAAATATATACATGTATATGTGTATGCATTTGCGTTTGTATTTGTCCACACAACTCATAACAACTGATATTGTTCTGGAACTTTTTGTTTAAATCCTACTTTGGTGACTTGCGTCAGTCAATTACGATCTGTTTAATAACTTCATTTTGTGATATCTTATATTTTGTATATATTAATTCAAATATGTACAACATACATACATACATACATGCATACATACATACATACTTACATACATACATACATACTTACATACATACATACATAAATACTTGTGTGTGTGAATTTATTATATCTATATATATATATGTGTGTGTGCGTGTGTCTGTGTATATATATATTTGTAGGCTTGTCATATATATAAATATATATCTACATATGTGTATATATGTGTGCATATATGATGACTGCTTCATCTTGACAGATGATAGCCGTCTCATCAACACGCACAAAACACCCCAACACACAGCACAATCCCTCCGTTGATGAACGCTTAGATGACTTTTAAGAGCAACTGCTCACTGACAGGGTTTAAAACATAAGTGACGAATTTTCTTTTCTTCTACAGCTATGTCTTTGGCCTTGTTGAATATTAATATAGATTCACAATAGCCATTGGAAAATATATCATTGCTATCAACTGACGTAAGAGAAGGGAACGAAGTTGATTCCCAACATAAAATCTCGGACATAACAAAATGCAACTGAACGAGTGAAGATTTGAGCTGATGCCACGTGTGTATTTACTGCACCTCTTTATTTGACTGAGACGTGGATCACTAACAGGCGTCGTATGAAAATTTAGGAGAGATTTCATCAAAAGTAACTCAGACGTATTTTGGGAGTGAAGTGGTAATGTTTCATACCAGATACAGAAGTTTTGCGCTTGTCACATTGTAGCTCAATTGAACATGTTATCATGGCTCAAATGAGATGGTCTGGACATGTTATTAGAATGAAAGATGAGCGATTGCAAAGGTTTTTTTATGGTAAGCTCAGCTCTGCGTGAAGGGAAACGTGACGAAACTAGATATGAACAAAGTGAAATTGATGAGAGGTGCTGTTAGGACTTGCTGTAGCGAGGGTGAAATATGATTCAGCACTCTGAGCTGAAATGGACCTGTTGGAAAGGAACAATTAGAACTGAAATCAACAGTAAACATAGAATATACATTTACGTGATCGTGTTCTGTTGTCAAAAGCAGGATACGTGAAACATATGATGTCACTTGAAGATCGTAAACCCAGGTAGGTAATAATCTTGAACACCAGCCGCCTCTTACGACTTGTGTCATATGCCACAAAACTTGTAAGTCAATATCTGGACTTCAAAGACATGCTAGTTCAGAAAAACATTCCTCCAGAATTAGATTCCACACGGAAGTATTGGTTTCCTTTCCTTAAATGACGAGCGTGCTCCAGGTAATATGGGACTGCTTGATCAAAACCTTGCCATCAAGTGGATTCACGATAATATTGCATCATTCGGCGGAGACCCTGATTAACTGACTCTATTTGGACAAAGTGCTGGTGCAATATCTATAAGCATGCATGTTATTTCACCAATGTCTCGGAAACTTTTCAGTAATGCTATTATAATGAGTGGGACATTCAACTCTGGCTTGGCAATTAAGTCAAAAAAGGTAAATATTGACAGAGCCAAAGAAATGGCTGCTTTCCTGAAATGTCCAACTGAGAACGATGAGCATATGTTAAATTGCTTTCTAAAAGCCGATGCTAAATATATGACAAAAGGACAAATTCATAATTCAAAGGAATTCATACAAATTCCTTTTTCTCCTATTGTTGATAACTATTTCTTACAGAAGCCAAACGAAATTCTGCAAAAAGAAACAATTAAAAAAGATGTGCTAATAGGTTTTGTTAAAAATGAAAGCAGTCTTTTTCTTCTTGATTTCCCCAAATATTTCACCGTTAACGGAACCGTTCCAATAAACTATTGTATTGCACATAAATTTATGAAAAATCTTATTGAACCAGTACAATTAAATTCTGAGCAGCTTGATTCCATCTTTCATGTTTATGGTTCTCATGCCCATTTCTCTTCTGAAACTGAAAAATACAGATACGTACTAAGCCAAGTAGCTGGCGATACCTTGTTTAAATGTCCTGCTATTAATTTCTCCCGAGTATTGAGTACCCATTCCAATGTTTACATGTATTCTTTTGAGTATCGATCAAATTTTACACCCTGGCCGGAATGGATGGGTGTATTACACGGCAATGATATATTCTATGTGTTTTCGCACGCGTTATCTGGAAAAAACTTTTCATTAGACGACAAATGAATGTCAAAAATGATGTCAAGTTATTTTGCAAACTTTTCCAAATCAGGGTAAGATTGATTTTATCGAACATTTTGTTTTCTATTTTATTCTATCTCTAATAATCTCTATATATCAAGAATGCTTAGCATATCTGTTATCGTCGCATTTACAAAAATGCCATTGTTCATCCAATCAAAAATGCACAGAAAAAGAAAACCTAAATAATAACCCACAATCTATCTATCTATCTATCTATCTATCTATCTATCTATCTATCTATCTATCTATCTATCTATCTATCTATCTATCTTGCTGTCAACACCCGTTAAAAGGAGGACTGGGCATGCCGTTGATGATGCGCAGACACGCGCTGAGATTGTTCATCCAATCAAAAATGCACAGAAAAAGAAAACTTAAATAATAACCCACAATCCATCTATCTATCTATCTATCTATCTATCTATCTATCTATCTATCTATCTATCTATCTATCTATCTATCTATCTATCTATCTATCCGATCGGTGATTCGGGTGAACGGCCACCTGTCGAAACCATTTGACATCACGCGTTCGGTCCGTCAGAGGTGTCCCCTGTCGGCGCTTCTGTATGTATTGACTCTCGAGCCGCTACTGCGGAAGCTGGCGACACTGAGGGGCATCTCACGGGAACTGGTCCATCCGCGCCATCTTTCTATATGTGTCTTCCTAGCCATAGAAGTAATTGTGGGCGGTCTACCTCTTAAACATCTACTGGGGCAGAAACTACTAAGATTATGTTTATCTAAGTATTCATTATTACATGTCAGCCTAAGTAGGAGGCTCAGTTCTTCTGTGTTGACATTACGGAACTCCACCTGGATCTCATTGATCATCTCCACGTACTTCTCCACCGCAAAATCTACGTCGATCGATGGGTATAGGGATACCACATCCATGCTACCCACCATACATCCTGTCAGGTCACAAGTGATGTTACAGTCATCGATCCTGCTGAGGAGATCTTCTGTGCTGTCACATACATCAGGTGACATCCGGATTATAGGGCGTATGATCATTGAGAGGAAGTAGGAGATTCTGAAATTGCTAGCGATATTCGCTCCACAGACTGGTCTTGTTGGTGGTCCTGCTATAGGGTCAGTAATTACTTCATGGTCCTTGCGAAGTCCATACAGTGCCGGGATATCATTGTTCCAGGCTGGAAAGTATTTGCTGTACGTTTCTGGGGTCCCAGAACAATTGTCCACATCATCATGTGGGCGTTGAGGACCTTTTCTCTCTCCTCATGTGCCTGTACAGTTGTTATTTTTGTATTGGCTATATGAGGTTGCATTGCCTGGATGTAGTTCGGTAAGCTGCCTATTGACATCCTGCCTGACTTATCTGTGGGAAGGCATACCACCTCTCCGTTCCTCGTGCGCTGAATGAGCTTATGTAGGCCACATGCAGGCTTAATCCCGAGTTGTTGGGCCTCTGTCTTATTCTGTCTCTGTCTCTTAGTGTATAATCCTAAAATCTGTCTAAGTTTGGTCCTAGCTATAGTGAACTGTGCTTCCATATGGTGGAGTTCCATAATGTCAACACAGAAGAACTGAGCCTCTTACTCAGACTGACATGTAATAATGAATACTTAGATAAACATAATCTTAGTAGTTTCTGCCCCAGTAGATGTTTAAGAGGTAGACCGCCCACAATTACTTCTATGGCTAGGAAGACACATATAGAAAGATGGCGCGGATGGACCAGAGCCATACGGAACCCCGCAAATGTCCATCAAATAAAGAAAATGATCGCACATGCACTAGGAGGTAGTATAAGAGTTACCCTAAAAGGCCACACGTTTAAGTTTAATAATAAAATATATGCCCAGGACGAGGGGGCAGCCATCGGCGTCAGTATCGCTGGTGATGTGGCCAACCTTTTCATGGTATGGTGGGACAGAAGTCTTAAAGAACGCCTAACACAGAACTCCATACTCGTAAACATGGACTCTCGCTATGTTGATGATATCAACATAGTGGTAAAGGCACCCCCACAAGAGAGTAATGTTGATATAGTAATAGAAACTAATACTATGGAGAGCATCCAGCAAATAGCTAACTCCATCCACCAGAGCATTAAGGTCACAATAGACTACCCCACTAAACACCCCAACCATAGACTACAAGTACTAGACACTGAACTCTGGCTAGAAATTGTGAATAATAAAACCCAAATCCTTCATTCATACTATGCCAAACCTATGACCTCAAAATACTTGATCCACCGGAACTCAGCCATTGCGGACAATGCCAAATTCAATATTTTGATGGCAGACCTCGTCAGAATAATGAGAAATGTGTCACGCATGTGCGAGCCCACAGAGTTAAAGAGACACATACAATATTTCATTCACCGCATTCATCACACACACGTGACAATAACTGTTCGACAAATCTTCGCAAGTCAGCAATGCACAGGCACTGTACGAGAGCATGCGGAACGGTTTCATCGCTCCGCTTGCATCTCGGACAATCCCGACTGACTGCAGATCCGTGCCTGTAGGTCTTATCTCGAACCGGTAGCGCCCTCCGGTAGCAGTGCCAGGTCTGGGATTTCTGGAAGTTATCCATCGTTCCTTGCATCAACTAAAGCAACATAAACCCCTCCCCAACCACACTCAGAACAGCAGATTTCTCCACTTCCCCAGCGTCGATGCGGCCACCCAAGAAAAACATGTAGAAGTGAGATCGAACTATAAAATCCTTCCCTTTAAATGATACTTTATGTTGCCGATAAAGAAAGAAAAACAGGAACAGTTAACCACGACAATATTTTAAACTCAGAATATAAAAGCCCTTAAACACTTACTGCTCGATAACTTGTCTGACGTTCTATTCTAATAACACATTTCCATTCATTGCATAAAATAGTACATTTTTTCTTTTCTCTAGTAATCCTAATAATGGAGATTGTTCAGGTTGCTCCAATGAACCATGGTCAAAGTTCACACCCCAAAACCAGAAATATTTTTTATTTGACAAGAAACTAAAAATGGAGAACAAGGAGACATCTATGTACAATGTATGCGGCTGTTGGAACGTTCTTGTCCAGGTAACTTTCCTGTTTTTTTTCAATAAGTTTATCTGTTGACCGTTATCATATATCCACGGGTCTATACACATACATGCATCTATCTATAAGTAATATTTGTAGCCATTTTAAAATGGCTGTCCGTTCGATCGAGTTCTGCTGCGATTTTTTACTCCCAAGAGGACATCTCTTCTAGCTGGTTAACGATGTACAGCTGCATCCAGTAAATATATATATATATATATATATATATATATATATATATATATATATATATATTTACTGGATGCAGCTGTACATAGAAATATACACAAAGACACAAATATGTATAAACACACACACACACGTTCATGCATATATATATATATATATATATAATATATATATATATATACATATTTGTGTGTATGTGTGTGTGTGTGTGTATGTGTAAGTTTTATTTATCTTCATAAAATAGGTTAAACCGGTCGCTCACGGAGCGAAAATATTTCTTGAGTGAAGTAAGCTCGTGGTATTTGTAAATATGTTGTTGATTTAGTGTGCTGGCTGTGCGGTGGATACACACCCAGAAATATCAGGTTCTACTTACTCTTAAGCTTTTACTTGTTTCAGTAATTTGACTGCGGCCATGCTGGACCACCGCCTTTAGTCGAGCAAATCGACCTCAGGACTTATTCTTCGTAAGTTTAGTACTTATTCTATCGGTCTATTTTGCCGAACCGCTAGGTTACGGGAACGTAAACACACCACCATCGGTTGTCAAGCGATGTTAGGGGCACAAACACAGACACGCAAGCACACACACGCGCACACACACACACACAAGCACACACATACACACGCACACACACATACACACACATATATATATATATACATACATATATACGACGGGCTTCTCTCAGTTTCCGCCTACCAAATCCATTCACAAGGCTTTGGTCGGCCTGAGGCTATAGTAGAAGACACTTACCCAAGGTGCTACGCAGTGGGACGGAATCCGGAACCATGTGGTTGGTAAGCAAGCTACTTACCACACAGCCACTCCTACGCCTATGTTATCTTTTTCCTAGACTTTTGTGATACATTCTGTTGGACAGCTCGCCTCTACAGCAGGACATGGCTTTTGTTCCCTGTCGAAACAATGTCAGATCTGTTATGTTTACGCGAATTGCATTTGTTTTATTAGAGCGTTCCACAAGCATTCCTTGGCTTAAAGGTAGCAATATATGCTGCGGATAGCGTTTTAAATATTCTTTAAATATATGCCTGAGGGGAAGGTAATATCCGTAGACATTTTGGGCTGGTGTTGAGAATGTGGGTGATATCCTCCCCGCTGGTATAATAGAGCTGAAATTACTTATCGCAACTAGAGATTTACTGGTATGTTCGTCTCTCTTCTTTATCAAGTGTTTAGTAGCTACTACCTGTTCGTTGATAGCAAAGCCATATCCTTCTAGATGTGATATAACGTGTATATGACAGAAAAAGAAAATTGAAGCAGAAAAAGAGGTGGAGAAGGAAGTCGTAAAGGTGGTTGAAAAGGAAGTTGTAAAGAGAGTTGGAAAGGAGGTTATTGAGGGGAGGAAACTGAAGCAAGCATACTAGAGAGCCTTTTTAGACAGCAAAGAGAAGAAACTGCGACACTAACCAGAACAGTGGTGGTTGCGCCAAGATTGAAACATGGGAAACAAAGAATAAGACAAAGAAAACATAGCTGGAATTTCGTGACATAAACTAAAAGCATACATACCGAAAGAGTGATAACCAAGCCTAAATGCACTATAAGGGTTAAGTTGCCCAAGGAGATATAAGGTGAAAGCGTAAAAGCTATTCTAATCGTCGAAGGAAAAGTGTCAAATTGAACATCGATGAGTTCGATGGTTTTAAAAACAGAAGAAAAGAAGAGTAAACAAAATGATGCTAATAGTGAAAAATTAAGGAAAAAAGAAAAGATTACAAACTGAAAGTAAGAACGTTCAAATGGTATTGAATGTGAGTGGGGTGCATCTAACCATTTCGTCACCATCGATTTCATTGTACATTTTTCCATTTCTTATTTGTTTTATGTTTTTGGTCCTCACTGTGGTGATCTGTCTGCCTTTGTGCTGTCCCACCTGTGTCATGAACTAGATGACAAATAAAAAGAATTACAGTCCCCGACGCATTTTTTGGTCATGGATGTATGATATTTTTGGTTACGTTGAAGTAAGTGGTGATATTGTTAATTGTTAAAGGTCTCCCTTCGTTTTGTTTCCTGTTGAAATTGCTGTTTCTACTGACGAATTTTTGTTGAACTATGTTTTCTTTTCTTCCCATTTATGGGAGAGCCGGAGAGAAGAAGTGAAATGGAAACTGGATCAGCAAAGAGCCACAGTTATGCGCTTGCAACTGGCAGAGGAACAGGAAGTTTGTAAAGTTAAAATTGAGCCAAGAAAGCTGAAAGAATGCGGTAATACGCGCAGGAGGGGCTGTGTCGTAAGTAGATTATAGGCGCAGGAGTGGCTGTGTGGTAAGTAGCTTCCTTACCAACCACATAGTTCCGGGTTCAGTCCCACTGCGTGGCACCTTCGGCAAGTGTCTTCTGCTATAGCCTCGGGCCGACCAAAGTCTTGTCAGAGGACTTGACAGACGGAAACTGAAAGAAGCCCGCCGTATATATATATATATATGTGTGTGTGTTTGTGTGTCTGTGCTTGTCCCCTCCAACATCGCTTGACAACCGATGGTGTTGTGTTTACGTCCCCTTAACTTAGCTGTTCGGCAAAAGACACCGATAGAATAAGTGCTAGGCTTATAAAGAATAAGTTCTGGTGTTGATTTGCTCGACTAAAGGCGGTGGTCCAGCATGGCCGCAGTCAAACGACTGAAATATGTAAAAGTGTAAAGAAGTAAAAGAGTAAACCACTTGAGAAGGAAGGTCACAACCTTAAATTGTCCCCACTTGTGCTGTCTTACCTGTCTTTGTTTGTCCCCTCTCTGAATGCCCTAATAAGCAATAAAGAAATACAGTCAGTGAGGTACGTTGTTCGGGCCAGTCACTCAGACGACGAAGATACGTTGCCATAATGCGGGACATATCATATATATGTGTTTGTGTGTGTGTGTGTGTGTGTGTGTGTGTGTGTGTGTGTGTGTGTGTGTGTGTGTGTTTGTGTGCGTGCATGTATTTATAAGTCAGCTTATTATATATGTAATTATAATATACTAAAATTGCATTAATCTATGATTTTTATAACAGTTACACCTAAAAGTCTCAAAACTTCTGGAAATCACGTTGTATCTATGTATATGTATGTATATATGTGTATATATATGTATATATATATATATATATATATATATTATATATATATATATATATATATATATATATATATATATACATACATATATTTGCATTTATTTAAATGTATATATGCATCCACGTATTGAAAAGCAATGTAAAAAGAAGTCATCTCAGAAGGGAGAAATTTTGATAAATGCTTAACACTTGGAAAGAAGAGAAAAACTTCGACTTTTGGAACGCCAGTTCTTCATCCGAAGTAAGATACAAAACAATGAGTGGAAAATGAATAAGAAATGATGGCTGGAGAAAACGATCCTGACAATTTAAACTATTATTTAAAGCTGGGAAATTATGAGAGGCTGCTAAATATTTATAAAATTACTTGCGTACCAAAAACAAAAAAGACTATAGAGCTAAAGGGATGATAATGATTGATAATAGAAGTAGAGATAATAAAATTAATTATTTGTGTTGTTAAATCACATTGTAGTCTCACCATGAAGTGGAAAATCTTGTTTTCTATTGGTTAACCGTAGTATTATGTTAAGAATAGGTAAGTAATAATATAACTACTCACTAACACACCTGTATTGTATTATTCAAATATTCTCTTTCTCTTTTACACTGACTTTTATGTCTATTTGTCACTCTATATGGCTCTCTCTTTCTCTCTTTAATTACATGCCTCTCTGTCTCTTTCGCCCCTCTCACGTATGCACTCAATTTCTCATACAAGTTCACATACACGTAAACATACAAATATATTACGAACTAATAAAAGCATACACATATATAGTGTCACCCACAGAAAAACAAAAAAACACATACACATTAACGTTGTGTCACGCACACTAGTACTTTATACATATCTAAATATAAACATATATTGGTATTTGTCGTGACAGCTGAAGCAGTTTATACAGCACTGAGAGACGTGAATGAGGAAAAGCAAGGTATTTATATTTCTACATACTAAATTTCTCTAGCTCAATATTCCTCTTTAGGCACACAAATATAGATTATATACATACTTTGAGTACTGGTCGCTTTGCTATTTCCAAAATATATGAGTATATGTAGGTGCACGCATATATGTGCATTTATAACAAATTATGTATGTACATATTCCTCTCTTTCTCTCTATTTCCCTATCTCCCTTTGTATATATATATATATCGTGACGTATATTTGCCATTTGAATATGGCTAACCCCTAAGGGTGGATGCCACTGTAGTTTGTAGCCACAGGAAGACACCTCCTCCAGCTGGCTATAGACACACTTTCTGTGCTCTATCAGTATTTGTGAAGTATTTGTGTGCGTGTGTGTGTGTGTGTGGTTTGTGTGCGTGCATGTATTTATAAGTCAGCTTATTATATATGTAATTATAATATACTAAAATTGCATTAATCTATGATTTTTATAACTGTTACACCGTCTTTAACTTATGATACACACGGACTCCACCCTTAGGGGTTAGCCATATTCAAATGGCAAATATACGTCACGATGTGTTGCTGCTACTGTTTATAACTCGCTCTGAGATTTATCATTGTTTGATTTCACTTTTTCAATATCAGTGTCAATCGATACTGGAAAAAGTATATGTATTTGTGAGGGGAACTGACTTCTCGTCGTCAACTATGATTGTCACACGCCGATGATGGGTCAATACCCTGAAACTCGAGTCCGTGTGTATCATAAGTTGAAGACGGGAAAGATGGCTTCCCTTCACAAATACTGATAGGGCACAGAAAGTGTGTCTATAGCCAGCTGGAGGAGGTGTCTTCCTGGGGCTACAAACTACAGTAGCATCCACCCTTAGGGGTTAGCCATATTCAAATGGCAAATATACGTCACGATGTGTTGCCGCTACTGTTTATAACTCGCTCTGAGATTTATCATTTTATATATATATATAATATATATATATATATCGCTCTGAGATTTATCATTATATATATATATATAGGCCCTTAAAGATCACGCAGCCACGTCCATCGAGGAGAGATGGCAGCTTATTCGCGACACCACTTGCAGAATAGCCATGTCATCCCTAGGAAAGAGGGAGCGGAGAAATCAAGACTGGTTTGAAGCTCACCTGCCTGAGATGGAGCCTGTCATTGCTGCCAAGAGGGAAGCACTGGTCAACTATAAGCGCGACCCATCAGAAAAAAACCTGGCTACTCTGAGAACAGCCAGAAGCGACGCCCAGAGGACGGCCAGACGTTGTGCCAACATCTACTGGCAGAACTTATGCCAGAACATCCAGTGCTGTGCCGACAGTGGTAACGTGAAAGGGATGTACGAGGGGATGAAGAAAGCATTCGGGCCCACTGTCAGCAAGGTTGCTCCACTGAAGTCCAGGGATGGCGAGGTCATCAAGGACCAAGCGAAGCAGATGGAGAGGTGGTCGAGCATTACCAGAACCTCTACTCCACTGAGAATGTGGTCAACAGGTCTGCCCTCGCCGGCATTCCTGCTCTGCCTGTCATGGAGGAGCTTGACCTGCCTCCAACAAAGGAAGAACTGAGCAAAGCAATTGACTCACTCGCTCGGGGCAAGGCAACAGAGCAAGACGTCATCCCCGTAGAAGTCATCCAGTGCGGGAAGCCAGCCCTTCTGGGCCATCTCCACGAGCTGCTCTGTCAGTGCTGGGAGGAGGGCTCTGTCCCTAAAGATATGCGTGACGCAAACATCATCACACTGTATAAAAACAAAGGGGACAGAAGCGACTGTAATAATTACAGGGGCATATCACTGCTCAGCACTGTCGGTAAGGCATTTGCCAGGGTGGTCCTGAAGAGGTTGCAAATGCTTGAAGAGCGTGTGTACCCCGAGTCTCAGTCTGGCTTTAGGGCAGAGAGGTCTACAATCGACATGATCTTCTCACTCAGGCAGCTTCAAGAAAAGAGTCGAGAACAGAGAGAGCCCCTATACGTGGCCTTCATCGACCTGGCTAAGGCGTTCGACGCAGTCAGCAGGGAGGGGCTGTTTGCGCTCCTGGGTAGGATAGGTTGCTCTCCCAGACTGCTGAAACTCATCACCTCCTTTCACGACGGTATGCAGGGAACAGTGCAGTTTGACGGATCGCCCTCGGAGTCGTTCACCATCCAGAGTGGAGTGAAACAGGGTTGCGTTCTGGCGCCGACGCTCTTCGGAATTTTCTTCTCCCTTGTCCTGTCCTATGCCTTCAGAACGTCCGACGATGGAGTGTTCCTCCACACCAGGGCTGATGGTGGATTGTTCAATCTTGCGCGCTTCAGAGCTAAGACCAAAGTCCGTCAGGTGCTGATCAGAGAGATCCTCTTTGCTGACGATGCCGCCCTAACATCACACAACCAGCCGGGTCTCCAGAGGCTGGTCAGCTCCCTGGCGGATGCCTGCCAAGAGTTCGGCCTTACCATCGGCCTGAAAAAGACAGAGATCATGGGCCAGGACGTCGGAGGGGTCCCCAGCGTCAGTGTCGGCGACCACAGCTTGCAGGTGGTGAACGAGTTCACTTACCTGGGATCGAAAGTCTCCAGCAGCCTGTCCCTCGAGCCGGAGCCGAACAGACGGATTGGGAAGGCTGCTGCTGCCATGGCTAAGCTCTCCAGGAGAGTGTGGGAAAACAACATGCTCACAATAACCACCAAGATCGCAGTGTACCGAGCCTGCGTGCTGAGCACCCTACTCTACGGCAGCGAGAGCTGGACAACATACACCCGGCAAGAATGCCGCCTCAGCGGCTTCCACATGCGGTGTCTTCGACGGATCCTTGGCATCTCCTGGAAGGACCGAGTACCAAACGGAGTCATCCTAGAACAGACTAATATGCCAAGCATGCATGCCCTCCTCGTGCGGAGACGACTGCGCTGACTCGGACACGTCTGCCTAAAGACATCCTGTACAGCGAACTTACCACAGGATCCCGACCCAAGGGACGTCCACAGCTACGATACAGGGATGTGTGCAAGCGTGACCTGGGGACTGCCAACATCTGTGTGGACACGTGGGAGGTAACAGCTGCTGACCGCTCTGCCTGGCGTCGGACAGTGAGGAAAAGCGTTTCCATGGCTGAGGAAAGGAGAGCACAGCTGTGGTCGGACAGGCGGGACAGGAGGAGGACAACTGTAGCAACACCCCACACGTACCCATCGATGTCTGTGTGCAGCAACTGTACCAGGGACTGCCTCTCTAGAATTGGACTGTTCAGTCACAGCAGACGCTGCTCATCATCAAAATAGGCCCCACCCTTGGCGCGACCCATTGTCTATCAAGACAGACGGGAGAAGAGAAGATATATATATAATATATATATATATATAATATATATATATATATATATATATATATATATATATTATATATATATATCTGTAAATGTAATATGTGCCAATTATTCGGTAGCCATGATAAAACTCCGAGTTTCTTCAGTTATCCGGCCATCGGAAAAAATGCCGAATAATTGTCACATATTACATTTACAGATAAATTCCTCTATTTACATAATATCGAGGTCTCTTTCATTCTTTTGTTGTCTTACAATTTCTATCAATATATATATATATATAATATATATATATATATATATATATATATATATATATATAGATATATATATATATAAACTTGGAGAAGAGAAATAACGCGTGCGTTCGGTCATATAGTAATATAATAAATAAATAAAATATATGCATACATACATACATATATGTACATACTTACATCTACATGTATATATACATGCATATATATATATACACATATATATATTATATATATATATATATATATATATATATATATATGAGTACAGGACACCAACAAATAAACGTAGAACACAACGAGAGACGGGAACATAAAATCAAACAAGGAGACGGACTTTTTTTAAACAACGAAAAAACAGAGTACAGGACAAACAATACAAGGAAAATTCCCTGTATCACAGACATATATATATATGTCTGTGCACACCTTTCACTTTCAATGCAATGTATGATGCCAGAAGGTCTGCAAATCTAATGGGGGCTTCAAAAGGCATTTTAAGATCCTCAAAGATCAGAATTTAACTGCAGCTCTTGGTGCAGTTATATATAGTTCATGTGTCTATTTGGCAAGAGAAAATCATGGTCATGATTCTGTTTTGCCAAATAGACACATGGACTGTATATTTGTTCTTCACTCGTTTTTTTATTGTGATTCTATCTTATCTTCATTGCCCGGAAATCTTTCATCACACATCTGTGACCTCTTCAGCAACACTTTCCTCCTGCTCCGCTTAGTCCATTCTCTCCTTCTATGATGTGTTTCCTTATTTGCGCATGCGGTTGCATCACTCACTATGTATGTGTGTGTGTTTCTGTGCATCTGTGTGTGCGTACGTGTGCATGTGTACGTGCGTGTGTGTAGGTGTGTGTGTGTGTGTACGCGTATTCACATGTGTACTTGACCCTTACTCTCGAGCTTGTTCTTGTATCCCTCTGTAACTGTTTGTTCGTTCACGCCGCTGCCATCGTGGTTTTTGTTGTTGTTGTGGCCGTTAGTGATTTTACTGTACGTCTGTTTCTGTGTGTATATGAGCTTGTTTACTCTGTTGTCTGTATCTGTACTCTTTACATAGATTTTTTTGTTTGTTTATCTATGTATCTCTGTTTCTTATGTTTATCCTAACTATGTGCATGTCTTTTTGTGTGTGTATTATACCGTTTGTATCTGTTTTTACCCCCTTCTGTCGTGAGTTGTCGTGTTGCAGGTTATGGTGATGGTAGGTATCATTATTCCTTTTGTATTTTCTATTGAAGCTCGGTATGTCTATTACTATGGGTGCAGCCTCTGTAATCTGCCTAAGTGTCGTGTCAGTTCTATGCGTTGATAACACCGTAACCTCTATATTATTAACCGAGCCTCTATTCTTTACTTGAGCATGTTCGTAGAGCACTAACGAGCTTTTCTTCTCTTTGAGCTCCCGCCAGTTTATGCCCATTCGCTCCCCTATGCTGCTTGCTGTCTCCCCAATGTAAGTTGTTTTGTTTCTGCACTGTCCTTCAGTACATCGTATGCTATAGTCTATTTTCTTGATCTTGCAGTTAACCTGTGGGTTTATCCTGCATACTATACAATTGTTCTCCGTACAAGGGGACCTATCGCAGGAATAAGTTTTACAGATCAGTTATTTTATGGGGGATCCAGACCTTTCTACTACTTCAGTCCGTTGATTTACATAATCAAATGCTTTTCTGAAAAGACTGGCTAGTTCTCCGCCAGAGGTAGCATCAACATGACTCTCTGATATTTTTTGTTGATAGAGATGCGTGGGTAAACAAACAAAAATAATCTATGTAAAGTGCACAGATATAAACAGCATAGGAAGCAAACCTATACACACACAGAAACACACATGCATGAACTTTACTCACGGCCGCAATAAAAACACAAACAACAACAACAACAACAACAACCACGATGCCAGCGGCGTGATCCAACACACAAACACAGAGGAATATAAGAACAAGAACGAGGGTAAGGTTCAAGCACATATCTGTAACACATAGATACGCGTACGTGCGCACACGCACTCACACACGCACACACACACACACACACACACCACACACACACACACACACATAGTTACATACGCAGTCCCAAATAAGGAAACGCATCATAGAAGGACAAAATGTACAAAACGGTGTTGGTGGAAAGTGTCGCTGAAGAGGTCAAAGACGTGCGACGAAAGATTTCCAGACAATGGACATAAAATAAGATCAGTAAGAAAAGATTGAAGAACGAACATATACTCCGTGTGTTCAATCGGAAAAAGAAATGTCCAACTCGAAATATAATAGTAGCTGTTTCAACAAACGGTTTTACATCAGAAATCTTGCAATACAAATTCCTAAGCATATATATATATATATATATATATATATATATATATATCTTGGTGAAAGCTGCTTAATACAGTTTCGCTAACAACAAAACATTATTTAAAATTATTTTCTACAGAAAGTTGTGAATTCTTCATCAGAACGTCACTAACCTTTGTAGAGGCAGTTTTTTTCGAGCCTGTGTAAGCGCTTTCGATTATCTTTTCAAACACACATCCTTGGGTTATATATGAAAGAAGGGTTTGTTATTTTTGTTGCAGTGGTATGATTAACTATTTCCGGTTTATTTTGGGGTTTTCATGAGTATTCTCCTTTTGACTTTCATAGTTAATAATTTTTATCTAAGATATATATATATGTAAATAATACACGTAATACATATATATAGAAACACACACACACTCACACGCACGCATATATATATATGTATATATATATATATATATATATATATATATATATAATATATATATATATATCTTATAATTAAGGGCTAAAGAAAGTTATTCTATAGCCAATACACTGATTTATCCACTTATAATCCACTTGTTACAGGAAAATTGAACTGAAAGCGGGCAACTAACCTTTAGAAAATTTAAATTTCGTTATCTCTATATTGAATCAATTTCGGAATTAATCCCTATAAAGGATATATTCTTCTTCAGTAGACCTTACGAGGGAACATAAATAAAATACTCACATGTAATCATGGAAAAAGCAGAAGCTAAAAACACAACTACATTTAAGTACATCATTTATATCTAAATATAAAAATTCCTTGGTCAGTCTCAGAACAACGTGTTGACCTATCGCCGCTACATATTGTAATGGTTACCGGTCCCCTTGTAACAAGCAGTGAGTTTACTACTAACAATATAGGATGAAGTCCCTTTCTCTACAGAAAAGGATTCCATCAAAAAGCGTGGCAGTTTATTAAAAAAAAACATTTACGGTTGAAGTATAAGCATCTTATAATTAAGGGCTAAAGAAGGTTATTCTATAGCCAATACACTGATTTATCCACTTATAATCCACTTGTTACAGGAAAATTGAACTGAAAGCGGGCAACTAACCTTTAGAAAATTTAAATTTCATTATCTCTATGTTGAATCAATTCCGGAATTAATCCCTATAAAGGATATATTCAGTGTATTGGCTATAGAATAACCTTCTTTAGCCCTTAATTATAAGATGTTTATACTTCAACCGTAAAGGTTTTTTTAATATACTGCCACGTTTTTGATGGAATCCTTTTCTGTAGAGAAAGGGACTTCATCCTATATTGTTAGTATATATATATATATATATATATATATATATATATGGATCTTTACCTTTTGACCTACAGATTTAAAAATATTTTTTTGTAAATAAACACGTTCAAACTTCGGACACTAGTAGAATGTGTCAATATAAAACATCTTTTACCCTTAGCATATTTGAGAAAAACTTATATTTACGAAGTTATTTCACGTTTAAGTTCTCGCATTACGGTAATTTCAACCAATCAGCTGAATAAAATTACTGCCGTTTTTTGTCAACAACAACTATCGGCGGTGTATTTAAGTCGGGTGTTTACGGTGTGTTTACGTCTCGGTAACTTAGCGGCTCAGCAAAAAAAACCTTAAGGGATAAGTACTAAGGTCGTTCGTTCGACTAAACCCTTCCAAGGCGGTGCCCTATCTTGACCGCAGAAAAATGACTGAAACAAGTAAAAGAATAAAAGAATCTATATATTGTATGTTACTACAGTTCTATACTTAAGAGATGAGGAATTATGTTCATTATTTACATTATTTACATTATTAATAATAATAATATCGAAAAATACCTTAGGAATGAGACCCTAGGTTCGAATTTTCCCCAAGACACCCGATGAATGATGGAGGGTATATCAACCGAAACGTTGTGTTAACAACAAACAAGATGAGGACAAATATCCGTCAAATGTAAATAATTTAAATAATTGGATGTTAATAGTTCAAATATGCTTGAGGCATTTTCGAACACGTAAGAAAGCATCGGTGGCGTTGAGAGGGGAAGCTGGTCTGCATGGTGGATGATTGATGGTCTTCCATGAGCGACCTTGCTCGGACTTGTGTCTCGGAGGGGGACTTTCTTGGTCATTCATGACCGAAGGGAGTCTTTACCCTTTTAAAGCATATTTAAACTCGTAACGCATTTGTATTCATACACATCACTGCTTACATCTTCTGTTACGTATTTTACGTACGGTTAGTAACCGATTAGCACAACCACACACAGAGTGATGACGGGAAACGAGAAGAGGTGTATGTTTCTTGCTTGTTCGTATCGTCCTCCTCTTAGTATCTGATACTAAGGAGGAGATAACCACTCAAAAATGCATGCATTCATCAACGAATGGTTTTCGTACGAGTTCGAATATGACTCAATCATATTTGAACTGATATTTATACACACCACTGCTTAGCGCTTCTATTCTGAGATTCTACACAGTTAACTTAGCCAGCACTCACTCAGCTACCGACTATATGAAGGTAACGAAAGAGACAGGGTTTTAGAAGAAGCATGTGTTTCGCACAAACTGAAACGGAAAACGTAAATATAAGCAATGATTTTGTAGCATTGATTATACAATATTTGGTTCTAAATTTTGGCACAAGGCCACCAAGTTGGGGGAATGCTTAAGTCGATTACAATGACACCAGTGCTCAAGTGGTACTTAATTAATCGACTCCGAAAGAATAAAAGGCCGAGTCGACCCCGGCGGAATTTAAACTCAAGGTAAAAACAAACTAATTCCTGTTAAGAATTTCGCCCGACGTTCTAACTATTCTGCCAGTTTGTCGCCTTATATTGATCACATATTTATCAGTTATATGCAATATAAACATATTTGGATTAAAATAACCATAAATGTTCACTGATATTTCAGTTAGATTCCCGGCTGAATGAAATAAGTTATATGCAAAGATAAAAGTATTGGATTAAAATAACAATCTATGTATCATACTCAATTTAAATACACCGTTGAAAGGCGACTTATTGTGACATTTCATCCTGATATAACATCTCTTCTAGACGTGCTATATTTAAAAATACAATATATAACGTAAGGAAATGAAAATCATGCCAGTAGCGTCTAGCAAGGACGCCATATTCGGGCGGCAATTCGTAATACCGATGAATGATTATTCATTATTTCCTGTTTATCATGCGCAAGAAATCTCGTTCACATATATGGTCGACTGCGAGTAAGTGTCCTTAAAAATGTCCATAGAAGCATGTATGTATGTATGTATGTATGTATGTACGTACGTATGTATGTATGTATGTATGTATGTATGTATGTATGTATGTATGTATGTATGTATGTATGTATGTATGTATGCATATATATATATATATATGTATATATATTTATATATATATATATATATATAGAGAGAGAGAGAGAGAGAAAGGGAGAGAGAGATATACATACATACATACATATATATATATATATATATATGCGTCATCGACTCCTCGCTAATATCCAGGATTAAAAGATATGTAAACACATAGAAGCAAACACACAATCACACATAAAGATAAATACATAGACAGATAAAGAGATAGGTAGATAGATAGATAGACTAATAGATAGATATGTAGCCAGATAGATCGGTAGACAGATTGGCAACTAGATAGATAGATAGATAGATAGATAGATAGATAGATAGATAGATAGATAGATAGATAGATAGATAGATAGATAGATAGATAGATAGATAGATAGATAGATAGATAGATAGATAGATTGAGAGAGAGTGAGATAGATAGACAGACAGATAGATAGATCTCAGATATATTGACTCAGATATAATGTCATTCGAAGACTCATTCAAAAACGTTATTTCAATATGTTTCTTTTGCTTTATTCTTTCAGAATTTCGTGAATAGTTGAGCCACTCATATCATGGAAGAATTGAAGTATATTCTCATAATTTCTCTTTTTAAAATTTACGCTCATGCACAAGACCCTATAATTGATACTACCACTGGAAAAATTAATGGATCAACAATTTCAGTTCAGAATTTTGATCTTGATGTATTTCTTGGAATACCATTTGCTAAGCCTCCTGTTGGTAATCTAAGATTTAAAAGACCTGAAGAAATTGAACGGTGGAGTGGTATAAAAGAAACGAAGAAATATGCTTCATCATGTGAACAACCTATAACTGATAATTCTAATGATACTGCAGATGTAGATCTGTGGGAAAGTAATTTAAGTGAAGACTGTCTTTATTTAAATATTTGGGCGCCAACAGAAGCACGGAAGACCCGTTCAAATTTAACCACGATGATCTGGATATATGGAGGTGGATTTATTTCTGGATCAAGCGCGAAGGATGTGTTAGATGGGCGATGGTTAGCTGTTAGTCAAAATATTATCGTTGCATCAATAAATTACAGACTAGGGCCCTTTGGTTTCCTTTCTTTAAATGACGAGCGTGCTCCGGGTAATATGGGACTGCTTGATCAAAACCTTGCCATCAAGTGGATTCGCGATAATATTGCATCATTCGGCGGAGATCCTGATAAACTGACACTATTTGGACAAAGTGCTGGTGCAATATCTGTTGGTATGCATGTTATTTCACCAAAGTCTCGAAATCTTTTCAGAAATGCTATTATGATGAGTGGGACACCTAACACTAACAATGTATTTAAGACAAAAGAGGAAAATATTGATAGAGCGAAAGAAATGGCTGCTTTCCTGAAATGTCCAACTGAGAACGATGAGCGTATGTTAAATTGCTTTCTAAAAGCCGATGCTAAAAATATAACAGTGGGACAATATCAAAATTTTAACGAATTGCGCGGAATTCCCTTTTCCCCCATTATAGATAACTATTTCTTACAGAAGAGTCCAAACGAAGTTCTGCAAAGTAAAACAATTAAAAAAGATGTGTTGATTGGATTTGTTAAAAACGAAGGAACTTTCATGCTTTTATTAACTAACCCGCAATATTTCACACCAAATGGAATTGCTCCGATAAACAAATCTATCGCACATAAATTAATGAAAAATTATTTGGGAGCAGAATTAAGTCCTGCGCAGCTTGATTCCATCTTTTATGTTTATGGTTCACATGTCTACACTTCTGAAACTGAAAAATACGCATACATATTAGACCAGGTACTTGGAGATATCATGTTTAAATGCCCTGGTATTAACTTTGCCCGGGTATTCAGTAACCATTCCAACCTTTATATGTATTCTTTTGAGTTTCTCTCAAATTCTGCGCCCTGGCCAGAAGGGAAGGGTGTAAGTCACTCGAACGATATTTATTACGTGTTTTCTCATGAAATATTTGCAAAAAATTATTCATCAGAAGACAAATACGTATCAGAAATGATGTCAAGTTATTTTGCAAACTTTTCTAAATCAGGGTAAGATTAATTTTTATCTGACATTTTGGTTCTTTGTTGGGCTTTTTCTATTCTCGCTTTTACACACACACACACACACACACACACACACACACACACACACACGCACACATACACACTCACACACACACACACACACGCACACACACACATTCACACATATACATGGGTTCAAACTTGGATATGTGGTAAGATGTTTATTTTCCAGCCATAACGTTTTAGCCTCAGCTCTACTGCATAGCACGTTTGGCAAGTCCCTTTTGCTATCAACCACGGGCCAGCCAAAGGGGTAATCGGGGAACCCCAGTGTCCGAGATTTTCCTGAGCACCAATAGCAAGTGCCCACTCCAATTCCTTCTCTCCGACAATAATAATAATAATAATAATATAATAATAATAATAATAATAATAATAATAAAATAATAAATGCCCTGATGCAGTACCAGGCAGTGGCTCTCATGGCTTCTGATCTTAACTGATTGGAAGTGTTATCATGTACATTGTTTTGTCTTGGTATAAAGAATGGGCTACAGCAAATATTCTGCTCAATACCACAGATTTGCTTGTCAGTTGTTTTACCGTAACCAGTTGAGCATGTCCCTTAGTGGCTGACGATATGTGCATCTCTGATCACGAGCAGAAGTAGTGGGGGAGCATCATAGCCATGTGTTGAGAGGGATTCTTTTTGGGGTTTGAATAGTTCACCTCTGGAAACATGGTGGTTCTTTCAACATCCTTAAACAACCCTTATTCAGGGACCGTTTGAGCGGGATGGGCTACTCAACCTGAAGAAAATTCTAACTGGGCCCCACCTGCAAGGTCATGTGCTGTTTATCTTGATATGAGATCATCATGTCGCGCACATATGGTTGTGATGCATGTGCCTGGTATATTGGGCTTCGTATATTTTACCCCAGTGTCACTTTGATGGCATGAACTGCTCTCTCACTCAATAATAATAATAATAATAATAATAATAAATAATAAAATAATAATAATATTAATAACATCAACAACAACATAGGATGTCCTACGATTACAGCATGGATGTTCTACACCGGGCTCTCCATACAAAACAAATCTAATCTAATAACATCGGTGGAATGGGATAATGGAATCTGTGGAAGACTTGAAGGATGCGGCCTTTTAACGAAAATAATCACAAAAACGAAATTCTACTGCCATACAAAGCCCTGTTTCTCCCATGCACGATGTCTCTGTGCGAAAGACACAGACAAAATCAACATCGAAAGGTTTACAAATTATAAAATATAAGTGGAACAAAAGTACGTAAATTGATTAATTACGCATACACTCGAATGTCTATACAATCCTATGTACATTTTAATACCCATAGAACTATACAAACATCCCAATGTTTACACAACTACGTGAAATTTACAGGACCCAGATACACGTATATGGAAACACGTGTCACAAACGAAGCAAAAAGTAACAAAACAATGTTTTTCATTTTCCGAACTAACATAGAGTGAACAATTCATAAGTTTAAAAACATCACAAAAAACTACGCTCGGAGATAAGTCTGTCAAAAAAACAAAAACAAGAAAACAGACGAATACAGATTTGTTAGCCTTAAGAAGCTACGTTACGAGCAATGTTTCCATTCAGAGAATTCGGAGGCGTGTTGTCTCAAAAACTTCACTCTAAACAGATAGATCCGTCCCCTAATGTCAACGTACAAGCTCGACATGCCTCATTAATAACGAAGCCAAATACACACCGAATCCGCCGTCAACTGAACTAGATGATCTAAAAAGTCAAATTATGATTGAATGGTTGATAATTAAAGAAACTAGTATGAATGAACGTGACACTCTCTCAAAAGTCCGCAATTCTAACCAAAACCTGAAAATAATAGTTAAAATCCGCCTTGCACTTAAGGATATAATTTCAGCTAATGATGATATAACAGATCTCAACCACCTGTACTATGCATCCGCGAAAATCTCAACGATTCTATGTGGTGAAAAGATTACAAGTGACAACATTCCCACAAAAAGCCTACTTGGAAAGACTGTATTCAACACCAAATGTAGCTATTTAGGTGTGACATAAAATGTTTAAAAAACATTAAGATTTACAAGACTCTCAAACCAACAAAATCCGAAAATTAAAGAAAAAGTATAATATGAAAACCATACTTGACATCGATGCCACCATAGAAACTATCAAGCAAAAAGTACGTGCTAAAGCTGCCCGCATAGCACGGTATTAAAAGCGCGTTAGATTCTTCAAGGACTACAACACGTTCAAAAATAACCCAAAAACTTTTTATAGAAGATAGGGAAAATACCAATTACAGTAATGTCTGTCATATCAAAAGAAGAATTGCGGAAAATTTGGGTGGAAGAAAATAAAAAGGCCCCTTGGAGTGATAGAGTATCTACTGACTTAGACTCCTTAGAAGAGCAAAAGTAGGAGGGTATCAAGGTAGAGGATGTAAGATTTGCTCCCCAGGAAGTCAAGCAAATGGAAGACTCCAAGAAAAGATAAAAGTCCTGACTTCTGGTTGAATGCCTTCCCAGAGAATCATGAACTGCTAACAAAACTTTACAACAATGTTTTGCAACAACCTAGTATCATTCCTTCTTGGCTAGTTAATGGTGATACATTCCTAGTTCCAAAAAATGAAAAAAAAAACAAATGAACCAAAAAGTTATAGACCCATAACCTGCCCAACAACAATGTATAAAATACTAACATCTGTCTTGACTGATTATACCTATAGTTTTTTTAATAGAAAGTGGCATATTCCTTAATGAGCAAAAGGGATGTAAACGTGGATCCTATGGTTGTAAAGATCAGCTACTCATCAGTTAGATGATCTTGGAAGAGTCTGTTCATATAACCTATGCCTGTTCATATAACCTATGTCTGTTCATATAATCTATGTACCTAGCCGTCTGTATGTCTGCCTGTTTACTTTCATATCTATATCCTTACATACATGGGCATATACATATACACATATACATGTAGACATACACCCACACACACACACATACATACATCTATCTACATAACAACCCAATAAGTATTCTACTCTACCTGTATAAACTGTGGGTATGGGGGGTATGATATCTACAACATATATTTCCTATTTAGTATTGGTTTCATTTATGAGGGCGTACTCCTGTATTTGTCTGAGTGTTGGGTCCTTTGGGTGCTTGCATACGATGCAGATGTCAAGTTGACCCAATGCTTCTAGATGTCTCCCCTATGTATGCCATGTCCATGTCTGTACATGTACCTTCTGTGTATCATGCTGTAAACTACATTTCTAGTTCTACAGTTAATGTCAGGGCTAATCCCACGTACCATGCAGTTACCATTGGTACATATGGGATTCTCAAAGGGGTACGTCCTACATAGCTGTGATATGACGGAGTTCCCTGGCTTTTTAACAATCTTAATGTTGAATTTGGTCTACTTCAGAGCAGCTCTCCTGAATCTACGGGCTAGCTCTTCATAGGCTGTGGCCTCTACAAACATAATGATAATAATAATACTTTCATTTGAAAAAGTAAATGTATTGAGACACACACTGACACTTATTTTTTTCCCTGCAGCTCTTCTTGGTTAACAATTTTTTGCGAATGATTTCCAGGAGTAAAACTAGAGGGTGGACAACTTAAAGCAGCAAAATTCCCACTTCAACTACATCTAGAACAACAAATTTCTCCAATTCTCCCCAGTGACCAGCTATCCAACCCCTGTAGCAGTGTAATTAGCAGTTAAATCGTACTATGAAATCCTGTCGTTAAAATGGTACTTTGTCGATCCAGAGAGAATGGCAGGCAATTAATATAAAGGCCCCTAGTGATTTACTGCACGAAATCTTGTCTGACGGTATATTCTAGCAATACATCTATATTCATTGCCTCAAATGCTACTTTTTTTCTTTTCTCTAGTAATCCTAATAATGGAGATTGTTCTGATTGCTCCAATGATCCATGGCCAAAGTTCACACTCGAAAACCAGAAATATCTTGTGATTGACAAGAAACCAAACATGAAGACCAGAGAGATTTCTACGTACAATTCATGCGACTTTTGGTCAGATCTTTTCCTTCGATTAAAGAAACGTACTTGTCCAGGTAATTTTTTTATTAATCCCTCTATCAGTTTCTGTTGACATACCGTCATATTCATTTTAAGTACTTTTTACTTTCCTTCAGAGACGAAGAATTTGGCAAATTCTACTGTAGAAATATTGTTCTGTACTTTTCAGGTGTAATCACTTAAGAGTATTAATATGCATGCGCCTACATTTTTCATTGTAATCATTTTTTTGCCAGGGAATGCAATAAAACTAATAAATATTCGTTTGTAATAATTTTTTGAATTATATTTCATTATTGATGATTGAATTAAAATAAAAATTTTATGAATGAAAAATGTAATTATAATTGTAAAAAATATTAGATCTTATATCTTCACTGTATATAAAAGTTTTATATAGAAACAAAGTGCATAAAACGAACGCGCCAAGAGAGGAAGTGCAAAAATTCATTATAAAAAATAATTTTCTATATAATAGTGAATATTTAATGTAATAATAATTTTATTAAGTAATCAAGAAATAAATGTGCTATATTCATATATAGTAAGAAGAGCTAGCAAGAAGAGGTATGAGAATATATCAACTATATGGCAAGAAGAGAATATGATCATATGAATAGTAAAGCCATAGCTAATATAAAATTTTTAAAAATGCAAAAATAGCCATTGCATTCACTGTAAGGCAGTAGGTGCTACCTTGTTAGGACAATGTTAGTTCGTGAGTCGAAATTGATGCAAAATAAAAACAAAGCCATCAATTCAGCTACAGTTCTTGTATAGAAAATTTGAATCGTGCTACTCTGAAAATCCAGTCATAGTATCTGAAAGCAAAAGCCTTGACAATTTACCGCAAGAATTAATAATCTAAATTCTGCTACTCTTAATATCTAAAAATGTAAACATCATCTAATTTGGTTGAGAATGGAGTTAGTGACGAAGCTTAGAAGTGGTCGCAAGTGAGTAAATGTTGACCTTAAGAATATTATTAATACACTACCGTGTGTGAATGATATTAATTTCATATTCATTATTGGAGCCATCAGTAAATCGAAACGAGTTAATAATCAACATTTTCAATAATAATAGGTACACGAAATAGTATTACAATCTAACCTTTTATTGGTTTCATTTTATGTATAGCATCTGGGCATTCTAGAGGTATTTATATCATCTTTTTCCCTTATATAGAGTATTTGGGAGGGGGAATATTATTTAATAATGATTTGATAGGCTTGGGTGGGGGAGACACTGAAGTCCGTTCTATTGATCATGTACAGAGATATCATATATTTCATCTACGAGGGGGTACTGAAAGTTCCTGGCTTTAAAGGTGTCTCGAAAGGCCTTGTTGGAGGCCAAACCTTCCGAGTTCTTTTAAAGAGTTTAAAAAACTGAAGGGCCACTGGAGAAAGTGTGTGAATCTGAGAGGGGAATATGTTGAATGAAATCATAATTGATCCTCCTGTATTTTCGTACACCAAAAAGCAACGTACATACGATAATTATTACTTGTAATTTCAATATGATACAAATCAACAAAATTAATGGTGAATATTTTATTTCATTGTATTTTTCAGTACCAAGTGGATCAAGGAATATTTGGACTTTCCAGGGAAGACTAATGACCTTTTTCACACCCATTCTCCTCTCTTTGATTTTGTTTTGAATGTTTTTGATTTAATGTTACGTCAGTTAATTACATCACTCAATTAAAAATTAAAGCCAGTTTTATGTGATTAATAAAATGATTTTGCTATACTTTGTATTTTGTATGTATTAAACCAAATACATTTACATATTATCATATTATATTACATACAGACACACACACACCTACAGTATATATATATATATATATATATATACACACACATATGAATGCGTGTGTATACACACGCACACACACACACACACACACACACACACACACTCACACACTCACACACACATATATATACGCAAGAAGGAATACAACCTCGATTAGCTAGCGTTGTGAAAAAATTTTCAGAAACGAAATTTTTCGAAGCTAAATCCTTTCTAATGAACGTGGTGTTATCTCCCTGTAACTGATTCTAGTTGTGTCCGAAAAGGGGCAGATTATATACTATTTCCGTTCCCTTGCCAGTAGGTGAGGAATTTGATGTCTCCAACATAAATTTCCTGCACCGAATTTAAGAAGATCCCTGGGCAACCAAAGTTTCTATCGTCTGCTCCCGTTCAGGTATGGTCGAGTTTCGTTCCGGGAGCTTCCGTTTAATTCATGCAAGAATTACGCACTTCCTATCACTGGTAGTTTACCAAAGAGGTAACTCTGCACTTCTCTCGGTTCTTAAAAGAGAACCTGTTGTTATTAGTCCCCGCTAAAAGAGATCCTCCGTTGCTCCAACATATTTCCGTGAATGTGTCCTTACATTACAGGTGATGTTGCTGTCACTATTGCTGCTGGTTCTGTTGTTACTGTCGGACGCGTTGTTGGTGCTGCTACAATTGTTGTTGTTGCTACTTCTATCGCTGCCGTTTCTGCTGTTACCTTCGGATATGCTCACGGTACAGCTGTTGTGTTGCTATCGCTGCCGTTACAGCTGTTACTGCTGAATGACTTCGCAAATGGATCTGCGTCGCAATCGACGTTGAGTCCTTCAGTTGTTTTATCGATTAACCAGCATTACCAATATTTATGCTGCTCACTTTTCCGTGGTCAGGTTTACTTTGTCGGTATTTGCGGAATATGCAGTGATGCTGTTTGTTTGTGTCTAGGGGGAGTCATTGCGTTAATATTAATAATAATAATACATGCACAGGTTCAATAGGTAGGTAAATAGATAATACGTGCCGGCATGTACATACATGCACACATAAGAACACACACACACACACAACACACACAAACACACAAAAACATACGACCATACACACACCCAACATATACGCACGCACTCAAGCATACGTAAGCTCACATTACATGCACATATATGCACAGACAGATGCACATATATACACATACAGATGCACATATATACACAAGGCATTCACATCAGCATACACACACATCTGCAGGGACACACGCACACACACACACATAAATATATATGCGCGCACAGGAACAAAGAGTCACGCATATATACGGACAGAAAAAACACACAGGCAGAACACACACACTGATACACATGCACGCACACATACATACATCATCCATACATACATACATAAATAAATACATACATCATGCATACATACATATTTACATACACCATGATGCATACATACATACATACATACATACATACATACATACATACATATACATACATACATACATACATACACACATACATACATAGTAGTTATCTACTCTTTATGCAGAGTTTGACCACCTGCTATATCTACATTTTATTACCGTCATGTCATCTGATGTGGCTTTTTAAAGACACCCAAATATATTGTACCTCCGATTTGGGCCACCAAGAGCTGGAGATAAGTTCTGCTCTTTGTGGATTTTAAAATGTCTTTTGAGGCCTCCGTTGGATTTGCAAACTTTCTCGCATACACTGTATTCAAAGGTGTGCACAGACATATAGGCAGAATAGTTGGCTGGATGTTCGTTTTCCATGCTTTCGCAGATGAGATTTGAAGCCAGCAAAAGACAGGCATGGTCTGTCACAGACTATGCACGCAAAAAGCTCATTGTCATTCACCTTCTCGATTGTTAGAGTCTTCCTAAGATCTCTTTTGAATTTTACTTGCGTTACCCTGACCTCTTCAAATGCTTTCACTTCACTCCACACGTTTGTGCGCCATCCAACTCGATCCGAAGCAAGAGTTTCTATATCTTCTGGAACCATTCCAAGTGATTTATATATATATACATATATATATTATATATATATATATATTTATATGTGTGTGTGTATTTATGTGTCTGTGTTTGTTCCCCCACCGTCGCTTGGCAACAAATGTTGGTGTGTTTATGTCTCCGAAACCTAGATAGAATAAGTACTAAGCTTGCAAAGAATAACTCCTGAGATCAATTTCTTCGACTAAAGAGTAAAGAGTATACATAAATACACACATATACACATGGTCATTACTCCCTCTTCAAGGAGAGTTGACGTTTCATTTTGATTCCTCGTTGTCAATATCATTACTTACTTTCCTTCCATATCTTAGATAACTATGTGGTCCCGCTGGAGATCTCCATAGCAGTGCGTTTCCAACTGGATAATTTCACTTCTATCGCAACACTTTCATCCCCATCGAACTTTGGGTAGATGAAATGAAAAATGACGAAATGAGATGACCAGTAAAGGTGTGAAACAGCAGGTTTTACAATAGCACGTTTCGTTCTCAGAAAGATTTTGTGACAACATGTAGGAGTCACTTGGTCGCTATGGTATTGATTGGATGGATTTTGATGCCCACTGGCTTCATCCGCCCTTTGACGGGTCTAGTTATTCATTTCGCAGGGTGTACAAAAACTAGTTTACTCTCCACGTAGACTTGGTGGCTACGGACAACCCAACTATGAAGTAAATTTCTACTGGGTTAGATACATACATACATACATACATACATACATACATACATACATACATACATATTATTAGTATTAGTCACCGACTCGATTTTACGAAGAATAAAGAACATTTATCTGAAAGAAAATAAACATATACGCATACATGAATATCAAGCTCTAATTGTTAAAATTTCAATGACAGCATTCTCAATCTATGAGAAAATACAAAATAATAAAATACACACGTAGGTAAACACCTATAAAAACACCTTTGTAGAAACTGATTGACATATCGTGAGATTTCTTTCAGAATAAAGCAAAACAACATGTATATATTACCATTTACAGTATGTAGGTCAAATCAATTACGTAATCATTAAATATTAGACCTTCCCACGCTTACATATACTCACACAAACACGTAACCACACAACACACTCACACATATCGTTTATTCTTTTATGTGACTGACAATACTGGTGCATTCCGTTGAAAGTCACTTATTTACTTATTGGTTAAAACGGCGAGGTGGTAGAATCGTTTGCTCCTCATGACAAAATACTTAGCGTCATTTCATCTGACTCTTTACGCGATGAACTCAAATAACGCCGAGGTCGATTTTGCCTTTCATACTTTCGATGTCGATAAATCGAGTACCAGTGGAGCAATGAGGTCGATGTTTTCGAATCTCTTCAACCCCAAACTTTCATCTCTTAATCGTTTAGTAAAGTTAGGTGAAGTTTGCTACTTAGTCTGTCTTTTCTTGCCGAACTGTCGTCTTACTGAGTCGTAAGCAACCGTATTCAAGGTGACAAACGGAAAGCGTCAAACACAAACATGCTCTCTTCCCCCCTCCCTCTCCCACTCTCTATCCTGCTTTCTTTTATTTAAGCATACCTACATAAAACAGATATATATGCATATTTATATATACATACATATAAATACATAAATACATACATACATACATACATACATACATATATATATATATATATATATATATATATATATATATATATATATATATATATATATATATATATATATGTATATAGCTTCGTAAGAATATTCATTCGTTTTACGTCTGTTTTGCATCCTAGCATGGGTTTGACGAATGTACAATATTGAGGCATTCTTTTACAGTCAAATAGCGTTTCTGTCACTAAACTTTATCAGTTTTCAGATTGGTATTCTTTTGTTCCAAAAAGGGCAGAGACAATGACCGACTATTGTCAATGAAATATCAACAAACTTCATCTCTTGTAACTTAGACATTTTTTATGTAAAGCGTACAGATTGTAAATAAATTCACAGACAAATGCACGGACAGCTTCCCACATATGCATAATAGATACATCCACACACACACACATACATATATAAACATATATATATATATATATATATATATATACACACATATATATACACATATACACACATACATATATATATAGGGGTGGTGTCAACGAACATGACACTCAGAATAATGAGAAATGTTTCACGCATGTGCGAGCCTACAGAATTAAAGAGACACATACAGTATTTCATTCACCGCATGCAGTTCTCAGGTTACAGCCATAAAGAAAGGATCAGAGTATACAAAGGAGCCATGAAGAAATTTGATAATATATTATGTAATGATAGGAATGGGATTTGCCCACTCTATAGGAACAAGTCATGGAACACTATAGAAAGGACAAAAAAGAAAATAGGGAAGGCCAACTCTTGGTATGATAGCCATAAATACCAGAGTGTCATGTTCGTTGACACCACCCCTGGAGGTGAACTGGCGTACCGCTTTAGAAGGACCCTAGATAAACTTAAACTAAGAATTAAGGTTGTTGAAAAGCCAGGCAACCCTATCAAATCTATAATTGGTAGAACCTATCATTTTAGTAGAACCCCCTGTACGGATAAGTATTGCACTATATGTAGATTTAGCCCACAAACAAACTGTAAAGCCAGAAATGTAGTCTATAGTATAAGATGTATAGAGGAACGATGCAGTAACAAGACAATAACATACGTAGGGGAAACGGCAAGAAGCATAGGAGAGCGGGTGAATGACATTGGAGACAACTCAAGGAAGGTAAAAGCTCATCGATTCTGTACCAACACGCCGAACAGGAACACGGGGGATCAATCAATAACATAGAGATTAAGATATTGTCCACACATAGAACAGATGCAACAATTAGACAAATTACAGAAGCTACACATATAATAGAAAATAAATCTAGCCTGAATAGAAAACTAGAATGGAGCAATAGCACACACCACAACATATGACGATAGAGGATCCCGAAAACATAATAAATACACAGATAAATAACAAATAGAAATGAATAACTATATATATATGTATATATATCTATGTATATATGTATGTATATGAATATATATATATATATATATATATATATATATATATATATATATATATATATATATATATATTGTATGTGTGTATATGTGTATATATATGTGTATATATATATATATTTTATTTATTTATTTATTATTGTTTTCGATTAGATTTATTATTATTATTACTAATATTGCTGTTATACATACATACATACATACATACATACATACATACATACAAGCATATGTAATGATAATAATGGGTGGATGTAAACACATGAACAAAATTAGAACAAAAGCAACAACAAAAACAAAATACAAATTACATGAATGTATATAAACAGAAGATACAAATATTACAGGCATCCCCCCCACACACACACTAAATAAACGTAGACGCACATAGAGATATAAGCATGCGCAAATGAAGACATACAATAGAAATACAAAATGGCTGACGGTTAGTAAGGAGAGACACAAACACATAAGAAAGAAGAAAACAAAGGACCACTGATGCGGTCACAGGAGTGTGACGAAAGAACTCTGGCCGAAATAAGATTAAGATTAAAGTAAAAAATAAATATCACTGAAGCAAAATAACACCAAATATATAGTGCGTGTGTTTTTATTGGCTAAACTGGCAATATGACAATTCCGAATATAACAATATCTGTTTCAACAACAACGACTTCACATAAAAAATTTTGCACAACAATATTTAAACGTAATATATATATATATATATATATACACACGTATATATATATATATATATATATATATATATATATATATATATATATAATATATATATATATATATATACGTATATATAATAATATATATATATATATATATGTTATTATTCATTTAATATATATATATATATATATATTAAATAAATAATAACATACGGTGATAATTGTCAGCTCATTAGGGCTGTTTCTTACTTACTTACATTTAACAGAAGAATGAGACCAATCACATCATTATAAAGGACCGTAATAATCAGACGAGAAGTGATTTTACAAAACCAAAGAATATCCAAGAATATAGCAGGGATCTGTCTGTCGAGTCCAACCGTGAATGGAAGAAAGACCTACTATTTTGGCCGTTAAGAATGCAGTAATTTGATATGTAAGGTCAAGGACCCGAGTGATTGATCAGCTGGACTAGATCAAGAGTAGATTTTGATGGGTTGTAGGAGATAATTTCTAATAGTAGGCTATGGTGTGTAGTAAATAATGAGGGGGTCATAAAACGTTTAAGGATGAGAGAAAGGAATGTAGCTAAATCGGACGTAAGGGTGGAGGAAAGAATAAAAATAAAATGAATGAAATGAAAATAAAAGCATACGAGCCGATCATGCATTGGGTCGGGGTATAAGATTCTGTAGCTAATGGTAAATGGCCAGAGGAGGGGGATAGATAAACAGCGAAATTTAGAGGTATTCAATGGATGTTCGTTGAAAATAGGGGTGGGGAATTATGAAGGCCGTCAAATAATAGGATTAAACTTTATGGAGTTTAAAATTTAAAGCAGGATAGGGTTATATAATGAACTACATCTAGTATGGAGTTAGAGGAAAGAGTAGATCGGCGGTAGGGAGTAGTCTTATGATTAACTAAAAAAAATTTAACTGGTGGCGAAATATCGAAATTGGATAGAGGTTAGAATAGTGTGTTCTCTCTACTACATACCAAGCACTGCTCAAAAGCTGTATGTTGGTGTAAGGACTACACATGTAGAAGGAATTGAAACGAACTGTCTACGGTGTGCAGGCTGTTACCATAAGTTGAGTATCACTGTCATTACTATTATATAATACCGGATATACCACAGATAGAACGGTCAGTTCCTTTAATATAGCATACCAAGCAAGTATATTAAGAGCGGTTAAATTTATTGATAAAAGGAAAAAGAGACTAGGAGGGCTCAGAAACGAATAACTAGATCGATAAGCTAAATGGTCAGCAAAAGGGTGAGTAAATAGGATTGGACCTAGGTTAAGACTATTATAGAAGTTGTTAAATCTCCTTAAAGTATTTGAACGTGCGGGTAGCCCTATGTATACAGGAAAGACGAAGGATCAGCTGATTATTTAGTAGATTTTTACTATTAAATCTCCTTAAAATTTCAAATAGCTCCATGTAGCAAACTCTGCAGCCGTATCTGCTGTTTAAGTACGATTTAGCGACCCTAACAATGTCCCAACTTAAATTTAACGCCAAGCAACTGTATAATCATCGCAAACAACTTTTACCATATATGAAAAATATGTAAAATATTAAGACATTTGAAGAAAATTATTTATAATTAAATTCTAATTGATAAATATAAATTTTTATTAAAACAAAATACGCGGGTGAAGTAAATCTCGTGGTGTGAAGAATCAACACAACATGAGGGTGAAGTGATACACAACACAACGTGCGGTTGTCATGGTAACAAGCTGTTAATGCCTCGCTGTCTGTTGATTGGCGAAAATTACCCAAATTTCCCAACTTTAATTCCAAATAACATCAGATTCTTTAATTTACGATATAAAGTAATTGGTTGATCGTTATCAAAATTCAGAGTTGCATCGACACCAAAGTTGAAAGCAATCTGAACAAAATTAAAGGGGGCTCATTTTGCGAATGAAACAAACCATATCCCACAAATCTTCGTGGCAAGAGACGTCCTACAAGCCCTATGCCTTCATTTAAAAAATGAATAGGGCTGCGTAAGCGCCCCTTGAGGTTTATGTATCATTACGTAAATAATTTGCTAGGTGACGCCTTCTCCAGCAGGTACACCTTAAATTAAATATATATACACGAGGCAATCCAGTATATGCCCCGTGCTTATACATTCTAATTTTTCAAATCTACCGCGCAAGCACAGCTCCTTGTCGGCAGTATATAATTATGCCGGCTTTTTCATTTCGGAAATTATCCAAAAAATTATCAATAATCAATAATATTAAAGGGTAATCTGAAATATTAGAAATTTCCATTACCAGTGGCCTAGCGTGTAAAAATGTAGTCAATAGACTATATATTATTCATATAAATACAGTGTACATTTAAACACATAAGAGGTAGGCATCATAGGACTACCTT
>NC_043006.1:56171331-56201331 GCF_006345805.1 Octopus sinensis
AATTAACAATGGATAAATTTGTCTTCTGTGGTTTATAATCCTCATCATATCTATGGAAATTCATATGGATTAGGTCACCTTCTCTGTGATGCTATCAAAACTTTTTTTTAAATCTGTGATAAGACTGTACATCATCTTTAAAGAACTTTAATGAACTTTAGAAATCTGTTTAATTATCTACATTACTTCATGAGTATAGCCTCAAACACCAGGATGTCTAGAGAACTTACATGTATTTTAGCTGATGAGTACGGGACTCGTTTATATGCTGTAATCTTTGCAACTTTTAATAAAACCTGTCCTTGTATGAAACGATCGTACTAAAAACCTATCCATTCTTGTTGCTTCTTTCTCGCTTATAATCACCCCACATTACTGTATTGTTAAATCAGTATAGTTTTTTTGGGTGCATCTAAGTTAGGTACCATATTCAAGTAAATTTTTTAAATTAACTTGAATCTTTATTGCTCTTTGTATATATATATATATTATATATATATATATATATATATATATATATATATATATATATATATATATATATATAATATATATATATATAATGTATATATATAATATATATATATATATATATATATATCGGGAAGAGGATTTGAAAATGCAGAGGTCTTTCAGATATTATTGACTTGACGGTTTTCTCTTTATTTAAAAAAAAAAAAAGATTTTCAAACGTAAATTGCAAGGCTTTCTCTAGGCTTGTATATATACAAGACTGGAGATGAAGATAAAAAGTTGGTCATTTCTCTAAACAATTATGGTTTCTGAAGAATTTATAAACAGTTATGAACTTATTTTAGTGCCTAATTTCAACACTTCTGTGTAAACACACAAAGCCTAGCATTTTACTTTCAAAAATCTTTTTTTTTTAAAAGTGAAACCGGTAAAGCCAATAAACTTGTTTAAAAGACCTGTGCATTTTCAAATCCTCTCCCCATATATTATATATATATATATATATAATATATATATATATATTATATATATATATATATGTATGTATATATATATATATATATATATATATATATATGTATATATGTGTGTGTGTGTGTGTGTATAGGTGTACATATATGTGTGTGTATGTAAGTATACATACATACACCACACGTACATACATACATAATTGAATTGTATGACGAATAATTATCTGAAAGTGGAACGCTTACAAGATTTAATAGCACACGCACACACACAACACACACACACACACACATATATATATATTACGTTTTTTTTTTTTAGATCTAATTCGATAATGAATGCTAGTAAATAACAAGGAGAGAAAAGCATAGATGCATACATACGTACATACATACAATTCCAATAAAAGCGTCATGTTTCGAGATCAATAAGCAATATTCTCTCTTTGTTATGTGTGTGTGTGTAGGTGTGTGTATACGTGCGAAGGCGAGTGACACGCTAGTTAGGATGTTGAACTCACGATCGTAATATCGTAGTTTCGATTCGCAGACCGGTGTTGCGTTGTAAACTCAGTTTTGCTCACACATCACAATATATCAAACAAAATTTCAATCACGCACACATATATACTCGCAACACATACATACAAACACATACGTACACACATATATACGCATGAACGCTATTCCAATCTTTAGTAGTGAAATTCTGCAATTAAAAACTCTAGAGGCACCGCTTATACATTGTGATCACCGTGACCGACCAGGCTATCAGATGTTGCTACACATCGCTAGTCACAATGCGCTTCGCATTGTTTTAGCCTTCAAATAACGCCACCCCGCTGGCTAAGTGAGCAGGCGTGAGAGAATGTTGTGGCGAAAGAGTACAGCAGGGATCCCCAACACCCCTGCCGTGGCTCGTGGAGCTTGAAACCGTGATCCTACGACCGCGAGTTCGCTGCTCTAACCTCTGGGCCATTGCGCCTCCATCTTATACATTGTATCTGTATCTATATACGTATCTTTAGATGTGAATCTTCTGTTTGAGAATACCGCCAACCCTATAAATTGTTGAGTCAGGGGTTGAGAAAGCCAGAGAAATTTATGTCATTTATTTATGTCATTGTGGATGCACATGGGTTAGTGTTTAGAGCAGCGGACTCGCAGTCGAGGCATCGCGGGTTCGAATCTCAGACCGGGCGTTGTTTTTGTTTATGAGGAGAAACATCTAAGCCCCACGCGGCTCCGGCAGGTAATGGTAACTTCTGCTGACTCTTCGCCCACAACTTTCTCTCACTCTTTCCTCCTGCATCTTGCAGCTCACCTGCGACGGACCGGCATCCCGTCCAGGTGGGGAACCTATACGCCAACGAAACCGGGAAACCAGCCCTTATGAGCCAGGCATGGCTCGTTACTATGGTCATCGAGTGAAATCAGCATGACAGTGCGTGAAAAGACTGGTTGTTTGAATTAGTGTCACGGACTGGCCACAGCAATGATTTTTATGAACCCAATTCCAATAACAAAACATTAGTTTACGTAAGGTTATGACTAATACATTTGCTGAAGGTCTTACATAGTGAGATCGAACACGTGATTACATATTTTTAAAACTAACTTGGCAACCATTTGGTCGTGTCATGGAAGTAGGCGTGGCCGTGTTGTTAAAACGTTCATTCCGCAGTTCGTGTCACATCGGGCAAGTAACGTTGATTATATCCTTGGAACAACCAAAAGGCGGCGAGCTGGCAGAAACGTTAGCACGTTGCCTTAAAAAGTACGAAACTAGAGTTGAAAAATGCGCACGCTCAAAAGATTTACAGAATGTAATAATAAACGTTAAAATGTATGGAACTAGTATTGTTGCTCAAACATATTGGAATCACTATATGTTGTACATTATTAAGGCGGCGAACAGGCAGAAACGTTTGCCCGCCGGGCGAAATGCTTAGCTGTATTTCGTCTGCCGTTACGTTCTGAGTCCAAATTCCACCGAGGTCGACTTTGCCTTTCATCATTTTGGGGTCGATAAATTAAGTGCCGGTTCACTGGGGTCGATGTGATCGACTTAATCCGTTTGTCTGTCCTTGTTTGTCCCCAATGTGTTTAGCCCCTTGTGGGTAGTAAAGTAATATATATTCTTGAAACAACCCAAGATTTGTGAGTGAAATTTTGAAGGCAAAAACCGTAGAAACCCTTCCAGCGGACTGGTGGTTCCCAACCGTTTACAATGTCCGCACCCCTAAACGTTTTTTACGGTGTCTTTGCACTCCTTACACAATTGATTATTTATTTAACGATAAAGAATGTGAACTCATCCTAAATTTGAGTAACATATATTATCTAGTTTTTCAATAATATGTTAACAAAAACGAAACATATGGTCAAGAAAAATATAACAAATTAAAATAAATCAAAATGTTATTACAGCAAACTTATTTTTACAAAACAAAAAATCGAAAGAACGTTCATGAAGGAATTTAAATTTAATGACACTTTTGTTCCTGTTTCTTGATTATGAGGTATTTAAAATGTGACACTATGTTGATGATAGCAATCCGCATGAATAGACTGTACCTTTAATTCGATGTCACTATGCGACACGCAGATTCTCACCAAGGATTACATTAATGGTACACATCGCTGTGGAATAGCTGTCATTAATTATCCAGTTCATATATCGGAGCAATTGGAGCATCATCGAATGCAACAGAGAGCCAGTTACGAAGTATTGAAGCAAGCAAGTATGTATGTATGTATGTATGTATGTATGTATGTATGTATGTATGTATGTATGTATGTATATATATATAATCATATAGACATACATACAAACATACATACAACACATATGTAAACACACACACATACACACACACACACACACACACACATATATATATATATATATATATATATATATATATATATATATATAAATAGATACACACACATACAGTATTTTATACATACTAAATAGAAACCAATTAATCATTTTATTAATTAGATAAAACGACAATGTCAGTATTGAGTGGTGTAAATAATGGAAGTTTCACGAAAACAAAACAAAAAGGTCCAAAATAACATGAAAGCGAAGACAGTGGATGTGAATGAAGCCAGTATTCTTCCCTGGAAAGGCCAAATATTCTGTGATCCACTTGGTAGTGAAAAATAAGAAGGAATAAAGCAGTCATCGTTATACTGTGTAACAAAATATTATTTTCAGTTTTTGTCTTTGGTCAATAAGTGTCATTTTCAATTTGCCTCTTCAAACTCTGCTTTTATGACCTGGACACCAATGTTTTGAAACTGACCTATTTTCCATTATATTTCAGAGCGATTCAGCGCTGACTTACTGAAATAGTAATATCGTTGTAATAAATATTCTGCTCAATACCACAGATTAGCTTGTTAGGTGCTTGACCATAACCACTTGAGCATGTCCCTAAGTGACTGACAATATGTGCATTTCTGATAATGAGCAGGAGTAGCAAGGGGGCATCATAGCCATGTGTAGAGAGAGATTGTTTGGGGTTTGAAAAAATCTAAGAAAGGTAAAGTTTGAATGAAATATTAGCCCTTTTTCATACTTTCTAGGAGTAAGCAAATAGGAAATAACAGTTATTACCCAAATACAAAAATCATGTTACAGTGTAATTAGCTCCGTTCAAACTTTTCCACTTTGTTTCTTAGTACAAATATATCTCTCGCTCTGTTGTCTTTAGAAAACGAAGTGACTGGATGCTGTGCAGTGATATTTGCATTCGACAGTATTTATTGCCTCCGGATGTGTGGACATCAAAGGACAAAATTTTATTGTTTCCGACAATTTGGATATATTTGTGCAAACAGACTACTAATGACAACCATTTACACTTACATTCTTAGATACGTACACAAATACTCTGATAAGTATCTTAATCTCTCTCTTTCTCTCTCTCTCTCTCTCTCTCTCTCTCTCTCTCTCTTTATATATATAAATATATATATATATATACACACACAAACAGTATTGCTAGTGTCTTTAAACTCACACGCATATTTATCCTTACATATTCACACACATTTACATGCATATACACGCACACACACACACATATATATATATATATATATATATATATATATATATATATATATAGTTATATATGTATATGTATAAATACATATACATACAGATATATACATATATTTGTATATATATCGTCCGTAAACATCAATCCGAAAAAAGAAGCAGATTCTAAGTTATAGAGCAGTATATATTAAAATTAGATAAGGCCGGTTTATGGGATTACCTTAGGTTTCACGTCCATCATCGGCTTGGCTTTATGAAGTATTATCAAATACTAAAACTTGTTGGCTGCCCCAACATCCGTAGAAGGAAGCGCCACAAAAATATCATTTCGTTTGCACCCCCACTTCTCTCTGAACGTAAAAAGAAAACGTTTCTATGTAGGATATTCCTTAAGTTAATAGATAAACAGTTCACTAGTTTGCAGAGATAGGGACGCATTTTCAGCAGGCACAACTTTAGGGTCTCTTTTAGCTGTGCCCCCAATATTAAGAACATTCTAGTTAGCACCCCTATACCACGAGCGGAGGCAGAATATTTTTGGAGGGACCGCAATAAATGTGGAGTGAGTGGCAACTGTAAAACCAAGGGAGACGTCCATGAAGCCGAGGTACTGGCTGACCCTAGCAGCAGCAGCAACAACAACAGCAGCCCTCTTAACGTTGTCCGCAGTAGCAGGGGCGAAAGAACCAATAGTACTATCAGCAGCAGAAATGCGAAGGTAACCAACGACAGCAATGGTAGTACCCATAACGACAACAGCAGCATCAGTGGAGGTGCAATGGCTCAGTGGTTAAGGCAGCAAACTCGCGGTCGTAAGAACGCGGTTTCGATTCTCAGACGGGCATTGTTAGTGTTTATTGAGCAAAAACACCTAAGCTCCACGAGGCTCAGGCGGGGAGGGGTGGTGAACCCCGCTGTACTCTTTCATCACAACTTTCTCTCACTCATTCTTTCTACTTCTGTCACAAAGCAGAGGAACCGTGGTGTAACCCACTAAGGTGTGGTAAACTTTCAGACCCTAGTCTAGATTGCGAATCCTCTGTACCCCAGGACGGTTCAGCTCTCCACCCGTTCAAAGCCACCGTTTACGGAATGAGATAACAACGTAGATTTCGTGCCTGTGCAACTGCCAGTCTATCGCGTGTGGTGGGTGGATCTTCAAGTTGGTCGCACGCATTCTTAATAGCTTAGAGTAGGCTCGAATTAGAGATTATTCTTTGTGGCTAATAGCGTGAGTCCTGATTGGAAGAAGAAGAAGAAGAAGACAGCAGCGTCATCATCAGCTTCCCTAATGGCTACGTCTACAGCAGCAGGCCCGACAGTTCCAATAGCAGCAGCGGCAGTACCATCGCCAGCACAACATTAACAACAACGGCAGCAACGTCAGTATCCCTAACGGAAATAGCAGCAGAGACATCGCCAATGACATCTACAACAGCGATGACAACACCTTCATCAATGGCGATAGCTATAATAACAACAACGGTACCTATACCAACACCGGCAGTGGCAGCACCAACACCTTCACCACCTCCAATGACGCCAACACCAACAGCGCCAGCACCAAGACCACCCGTACCAGCATTAGCAACGCCAGCACCAACAGCACCAACCAATATATCAGCTCTCCTGCCTAACTACCTTTGTCTAGACAGCCGCCATGATTGACCGCTACTTTTTTTATTCTCTCCCTGTTTATTTCCTCGAGTTCCTTTCTGATGAAGAGCGTAGGCTGGAAATGTAAAAGACTTTCCCACCCTCCCGAGCGTTAAACTAATACACCTGTTTGTTGTTTATTCACCTGTCTTCGTAGTTTGTTTTTCCGTAAATTTGAACTCTCTCTCTCTCTCTCTCTCTATATATATATATATTATATATATATATATATATATGTGTGTGTGTGTGTGTGTGTGTGCGCATGTTTGTGTTTGCATACACACACACACACACACATATATATATATATAATAGTGTACATTTAACGCAATAGAAAACTGCCTTCATCAGGCAGTTTTTACATGCTAGAAGAAGTACTCAAAACAACCGAAACTACATTTAAGAGCAATCTTGAAAAAGAATGAAAAATATATATATATGTGGTTCATTAAAAAAAAACCGGACAACAAGAAAAAGCACAACAACGTGAGGACGTAGCACATACAGAATGTTAATAAAACGCTCAGAAAGGAAAAGGGTATTTGTTTTACATTTCGAGCATAGCACTTCTTCGGAAAGAGGAAAAAGGGAAGTCCAATGAATAGGAATAAGGAGGAAAATAAATCTCCAACATTCCAGGAGTAGTTATATTTTGGAATGTTTATATGTATGTATGTATGTATGTATGTATGTATGTATGTATGTATGTATGTATGTACGTATGTATGCATGTATGTATGTATGCATGTATGTATGTATGTAAGTAAGTATGTATGTATGTATGTATGTATGTATGCATGCATGTATGTATGTATGTATGTATGTATGTATGTATGTATGTATGTATGTATGTATGTATATTTTCTGACTGCTATACTGGTTTCACTTCTATGCTCAAAAACACATATTGCCATTCATCTTGGAACTTTGATTATCTTAGTGAACATATATTCAATTGTAAAGACAAAAGCATTACCGTTTTTGTTGTGTGGTAAGAAGTGTGCTTCCCAACAACATGGTGTAAAACAGTCCTATATTTAGGAGAGGAGGAATTACGTACACTATTTACATCATTTACATTTGACGGATATTTGTCCTCATCTTATTATTATTATTATTTGAAAGACACCTAAGGAAGGCTGGAGGGTATATCAGCCGAAACGTTGTGTTGACAACAAACAAGATGAGGACGAATATCCGTCAAATGTAAATAATGTAAATAATGAAGAAATTGTAAAGATAGAAAATTAAAATGTATCTCCCCACCCCCGCTTTAATTAGATATCCAGTAGGCAATGGTTCCTACAATGTTAATATAATTCCATGAAGACGGCGAGCTGACAAAGCCGTTAGAATACTGGGCAAACTGCTTAGCAGCATTTTATCCGTCTTCACGTTTTGAATTCAAATTCTACCAAGGTCGACTTTGCATTTTATTCTTTCGGGAGTCGATAAAATAATTACCAATCAAACCCTAAAATGATGACCTTGTTCTGAAATTTGAAATAAATATAAAAAAAATTACAATGACAAGAATTGTAGAAATTGATTTTTCTGTTCAAGCAAGCGTTAATACTTAGATATAATTTTAGTTAGGATGCTTGCATATGGGTTTGTTTCAGTTTGCATAGTAATGCATTTAAGAGTGCTTTTATGTTTGTACATGTATATCCGTATATATCGTTATGTGTGTGTTTATACATATTTGTTTGTTTATGTTTAAGAATATATGCTGTTTCTTTTGTTATTGTTGCATGTATGTTCAATGCTTTGTATGTAAATATATTCGTACATATTAATGTCTCCTATGTATGTAAGCATACATTGTGTTTATGCTTAAATTGCCTTCGTCACACCTTCCATTGTATTTTGACGCTTTTAGTACCTGTGACCGTGTGGTTTCTCTTCTTCACATTTGCAACTGTACGCATGCATATATACTTTCTATGGGTTGCTATGTATATGTGTGTATGTGTGTGTGTGTGGCGGGGTGCAATGTACATTTATATGTTTGTGTCATTTATGGATGTCTACACATACACCTACTCATATATGAGTTCCTGACTTTGGAGAAAAGAAAATACAGGAGGGTCAGCTAATTATGATTTTATTCAACATTCTCCCCTCTCAGATTCACGCATTTATTGGAGCAGTCCGTCAATTTTCTAGGCCCTGCAAATGAACTCTGAAGTTTTGGCCTCCAACAAGATCCTTTGAAATACCTTTAAAGCCAGAGACTTTTCAACACCCCCTCGTACGTTCTGTATGTATGAACATTTACGTATATGCATTACTGTGTATGTGTGCATGTGTGTACGCCTTTATATATATATATATATATATATCCTCACAAATCTCCTCACAAAGCTTTAAGTCAGCCCGAGGCTATAGTAGGAGACACTTACCCACGTTGCACTTAATTTCGCAATTAAAGAATTATTGACGTTTGTCCCCAATAAAACAGCTGTTGGAAGGTCTAAATAATGATCTATCTTTAAAACTTGTTTTTCTGCCTTTTATTTTAAATAAAGATTTAAGTGTTTCCACACATACACACACACACAAACACACACGTATGTATGTATATATATATATATATATATATATATATATATGTATGTATGTATGTATATATATGCATTTATATGTGTATATATATACAAAATATATAATATATATGTAAATGTATATATATATACATGTATATATATATATAATATATATATATATATATATATATATATATATATATATATATATATATATACATGTGTATATATATATATATATATATATATATATATATTATATATATATATATATAATATATATATATTATATATATATATATATACAGACGCAAAGTTTTTCTACCTGTATGTACTACAGTGTCATAATGTGCTAGTGTTAAACGAGATCTTAAGTAACGTAAATATATATATTTGATTGTTTTTGCACCAGCGTTTATATCTATATCTATCTATCTATCTATCTATCTATCTATCTATCTATCTATCTATCTATCTATCTATCTATCTATCTATTATCTATCTATCTATATCTATCTATCTATATCTATCTATCTATATCTATCTATCTATATCTATCTATCTATATCTATCTATCTATATCTATCTATCTATTTATATACATATATATATATATACATACATATATGTAAGTATGTGTGTATATCTTTAGTCATGCATTGAGGTGCAAACGGGCACACTCTAAATAGACTTAGTAAGGAGCTAATTCGCTCTCTTATCTCACTTGGCCTTAAAATGACAATTGAGATCAATCTTACTATATTCAACTTTTTGGGATGTTACACTAGATTTGAGTACTTGTTTATATTGGCCCTATCGGAAACGAAACGAAAGCCTGTCGTACATTAACGCAGCCTCCTGCGACCCATCTATTGTGTTAAAGAACCTAGCGAAGTGTATCAGTAAGATGACTTCGACTCCTGTCCACAAATAAAGAGATTTTTGACGATAAAGCCCCTATCATATTGAGGCGCTGGCAGCCAGCGGGTTTAAAGACAGCATCTCCTACAAAAGAAAACACCACCGTAAATTATTTTAGTTTGCCCCATTCTCACTCAACATCAAGAGCTGCATGGGAAGGATATTCCTCAAATTAATAGACAAGTATTTCACGCAATCCTATGTCTTTGACGATTGTTCAATAGGCAAAAATTAAGGATCTCTTTTAGTTGTGCGTTCAGCACGAACAGCAGTAATGGCACCGATGCGATAGAAAGAGCAATAACAACAGCGGCTGCACCAGCAAATAGTCTGGCTGTGACAGTAGTAATGGCAACGTTAGCGACAGCAAGATACGGAAACATATTGGGGTTACAGAGGGTCCCTTCAAGCGACGACTTAATAATCACCGATCCTTTTTTAGGTTCCCTGTGAGGCGAAACGTTACGTCATTGACAGCTGCATATGGCGTTGAAAAGAAGAGTTTACACCATACAAAACTGAATAGAAGTTCCTGGAACTACCTGGGCCGTATCTTAACGGGAGCAGATGATGTAAACTTTGCTTGGGTGAGAGGGCAAGGCTCCTGAAGAACTCACTTGATCCTGGTGCCTTCTTAAACTTAAAAAGCTAAATATTCTGTCGGTGCCTTCATTAGAAGAAAATTGAATTGAACACTGAAAATTCCCAGCTTACCGACTAGCGAACGAAACCCGTTTTGGACGCAACTAGAAGCAGTTAAAGAGAGATAACTCTATGTTGCTCAGAAAGGATGGCGCTCTAGAATTCGTTTCGAGATTTTTTCACAAACATGAATAAGGCTGTTTTCCTACCTCCAGTTATAGAGAAGTTATGCACTGCCAAAAAATTCTCTGGAATGTATTTTGTTTTTCGTATTCCTCCAACACATTCACTTATTTCATATGCCCTAGGACGCGGAACACCATAGTTTGTTACTCCATACTTTTTTTTTCTCCGGTGTGAATCACACCTTTCTTAAAGGTTTTTTGAGATAAAAAAATAAAATTAAAAATTATCAACTACAAAAGTCAAAAGAATACTCTATCTTTTACTCTTTTACTTGTTTCAGTCATTTGACTGCAGCCATGCTGGAGCACCGCCTTTAGTCGAGCAAATCGACCCCGGGACTTTTTCTTTGTAAGCCCAGTACTTATTCTATCGGTCTTTATTGCCGAACCGCTAGGTGACAGGGACGTAAACACACCAGCATCGGTTGTCAAGCAATGCTAGGGGGACAAACTCAGACACACAAACATATACACACACATACATATATATACATATATACGACAGGCTTCTTTCAGTTTCCGTCTACCAAATCCACTCACAAGGCATTGGTCGGCCCGGGGCTATAGCAGAAGACACTTGCCCAAAGTGCCACGCAGTGGGACTGAACCCGGAACCATGTGGTTGGTAAGCAAGATACTTACCACACAGCCACTCTTGCGCCTATATAAGAATTATAAATAAGAAACTAAACAATAATTCTAAATTCTAAATCCGAAACTAAACAATAATTAGCCAACACCATTACTAAAAACAACTTCCTCTGTACGCAAGTTGTGCAACGAAAACACTTACACACAAAATACACTGTACGTAATACAAAATACACACTATGTACAAACTTCTTTCGAAAAGGTTCATGATATTCAGTTAAATAAAATGAAATTAAATATTTAACAACTTTTACTGAAATATGAAGTTTGTTAGTGAAAATTGACAATCTCAGCCAAAGTAAATTTTTACCTATCTATCTATCTATCTATCTATCTATCTATCTATCTATCTATCTATCTATCTATCTATCTATCTATCTATCTCTCTATCTATCTATCTATCTATCTATCTGTCATTCTGTCTGTCTGTCTGTCTGTCTGTCTATCTATCTATCTATCTATCTATCTATCTATCTAGCTAGCTATCTATCTATCTATCTGTCTATCTATCTATCTATCTATCTATCTATCTATCTATCTATCTATCTATCTATCTATCTATTCATCTATCTATCAGTGTCCCACTGAACTCGTTAGAGCTGAATGCATATAAACATCTAGTGCTGGTTTCCTGACGTATGCCCTAACATGGATAACAACTTCATCTTTTAAAAGTGTAAAGCAATAGTAGATTGTTCAAGCGAGACTATCTCTAGACATTCTACCAAGTAGAGCTTCAACATATAACAGTTATTTTCGGGTGTTACGTTTCTCCATTTCATAAGTAATTCGAATTTTGTCAAACTGCAGATTATTGTTCCTAATTATGGATACTGTTCATTTCTATTCAGTGTGAGATGCTACCAATGAAGAGTGCTAATGTTCAAGAACATCGTGACACGGTTAAAATTCATTATTTTCTGATGGTCTTGTTCTGAATGAGTCACAAGAAAGCAGTGGTCAGCTGACATTAAATCGTGATCAAGAGTTATAAACCTTTGTGATCTAGGTCTGAAATTGTCCAGTTTAAACAGTTCATCTGTTGTTGATAACAGACAACGTTTTCTTGATTACAGTCGTTAAATACATGAACAATAATTACAGTAAAGTATACGAAGAAAAAAGTTGGCATAAGCGTATCCTGTATGAACAATAATTACAGTGAAATATACGAAGAATAAAGTTAGCTTATGTGTACCCTCTGTGATACCATTGTTCGGTAAAATCGATTCCGACATAGCATCATTTGTGTTAAGAAGGTCTTGATAGCACAGTGTGATCGGACAAAAAAATGAACACATTTAAGTGGGCACATTAATTTCCCCAAAACTCTCTACTGTACAGTTCTATTCATTGTGTGAAAGGCTGTCGTTAGACCAATAAAAACTCGTACCTTTACCAGATTTTAATCTACATTGAAGCAGTGAGGCAATGATGAAGCGTATGTATGCCTGCAGTCGATTCACTGAAAGTCTGGTGAATATCTTGCCACAAAGGAGATCCCACAAAAGTTATCACTGACGGACTTGGTACTTTTCCCTTGTACAGTGAAATAATTTTAGCATCACTTCAATCTGTGGAACTGGTAAGCATTCCATATATTGACAGTTCGTGTTGTCACAATGTCAGCCACTATATTACCACTATGCTGAATACTTCCTAATGGTATATCTCCAGATAGTGGGATTTTCCTACGTTGGTGGTCTGTTTAACATCAAAATTTGACTTCCTCTATGTCAGAATTATTAGCCACTCCTTAAATAACAAGGGGTTACGATAGACGTTTTTATGACTTTATCCTCTATTTTGGGTGGATTGTGAAAAGATCTGTCAAAAAAGAAAAAAAGCTCCACCCAGCTCTTCAGAGTATATTCATTATTACTGATTAAAAGTAGATCCATCGATAGCTGAATGAGACAAAGTATTAATATTTGTTTCAACAAACTAGATATTGTTTTGGAGTCGTTTTTGAGAGAGCCAGTTGAATATCGATGGATAGGCTCGACCACAACGCATTCTTCATTACCCTCAGTTATCTCCCCAATTATCTCTCCAATAATTCCTCCCTCTCAATTGATTCTGACACTTTTCACTTTTCATTACTCAACACCAGTTGTTTCTGTAACACTTCAATCTCCACCGCTCCACCAATTCTGTTACTCTTCACTCATAATGCGGCCAATTTTCTGTCTAGTCATACTCACCGTCCCTCAACAACTCTTGTCACCCTTCACACTAATTCACTCTGCTGTTTGTCACCCTTCCTCTTCTACAAGTCAACTGCTTTTAATACAGTTCTTCATCCATTAGACTCTACTCTACTTTTCCTGTTAAACTTTAGCCGCCATTACTATAGTATTATTGTAACCAATTGTTTCTCTTATCCTTCACTTTCCATCTTGTTTTTGTCACTTTTCATACACTGGGTAACAAGAAAAACAAAATTATTGTCTGCTAATCAAACAAATAGTGCTGTACTAAACTTAGTCGAGTACGCTGATTCCGAATCTGAACTCAGTCAGAATTGCTATAGCATACCAGGATTTTGAGTTATGCGCATAATTATATATTAATACTATATTTGTACCAGGAATAGTTAAGTTCAAGTTAAATAATTATTATTATAGTATATTAGTACTGTATACAATATTTTAATGTTCAAGGCAAATAGTATTATAATATAATTGTACATAGCATATTTATGTTAAGAGAATACTCACTTTATTTTTGATATGCTCAACTCAGAAATGTTTAAGACACTTGCTCTTGCGCTGATGCCTCGTGCTGATCTCCCGTCGTAGAAACCAGCAGTAGTTATCCATCATGTGTGGATTAAATCAGCCTTAATACCTCGTTTTCATCTCAGATATATCCTGGTGCAACTCTCACATGCTCATCACTAACTGCACTAAGATTTGTTGGAAAAAAGTCGAGATGATAATGCAAGAAGTGCATTTTAAGGGACATTTGGCATCCCACTCCTTCATACACTGTCATCATAGTTTTCAGCTCTATGCTTTCCAAGAAAGTTCTGTACAAGTAACATGAATCCAATGCCATCAACTCAACTGCCTTAAGTTTACCTCAGAATTTTCTATCAGACATGAATTCTCTGATCTCGGGTGCAATGAAAATGCCTGTTTTCAGTTTTGCGTCCATTTTCTCTGCATCAAATTTTACTTTTAAATACTGAAAGCTACAACCATCGTGTGCCATTGCTTTTACGAAGTTTTTCATGAGGCCAAGTTTGATCTAAGGGGGTGGAAGGAAGATCTTTTGTGGGTCTACCAGTGGCATATGCTGCAGATTTTGCCGACCAACTATGCACTCATCTCTTTTAGGCCAGTCTTTTATACTGTAATGATTGCTGTCGTCATGCTGTTCCAAACACACAAGAAGCACATATGTTTGGTATATCCTAGCTGCAGTCCTAGAAGGAGGGAAGTGACCTTTAAATCACCACAAATATTCCACTTATGAACTGCGTAATTAACTCCTTTCAGAATGAGTTCCAACGATACATAAGTTTCTTCCATACCGATAACATGACCCACAGGAATGGAAGGTCTTTCATTACCATTAAGTAACAACACAGCTTTGAGGCTAACCTTACTTGAATTTATAAGCAATCTCCTTTCGTTAGCCACATGCACATGTCCTATGTTTTAGGTGAATGCATTAACGTCAGTACAGAAACAAGGATTATTTTCTTGCTTGAAAAAGACAGATAAGCCTTCATGGCGAGAACGGAAAATGGTAATTTTCGTACCTAGCTGTAGGAGATTCCGTTGCTGTAGTCTGGATCCCCAAATTTCTACCTTCTTCTTCGACAATGCTAAGTCTCTTACTAAATAGTTCAAATTTTCATGATTAAACAAGCGTGGCTCATTTTCTTAGAATTAACTACGTACTCTTCGTCGATAGGAGAATCAAGGGATTCATCGTGCGACGTTTCAAGGTCTTCAAGTGAATCATGTGAGAGGAAAACTGGGACAGGGTTCTCAAAGTCATGCGGGGCCGGTTTTAGAGCCGACTTAAATCTGCATACACAATTGTTGCTTTGGTTTTCTTTGAGAAACCACTAATATGAGTCACGCGAAAGTAAAAATCAGAGAATAGTTGGTTGGCACACATTATACCATTTGTAAAGCAAAAGGCATTCCTTCTTTTTCCCATTGAGTCACTGTGTAAGCTCTGAGTAACACACAGTGCAGCATATGTGAGGTGCCCACCTCTTGTCTTGGTCCCCAACTTTACACCCGAGATAATATTTATATGCAGGTTTTAATTTGGCGGCAATGTTCTTCCGTTGGCCACGCAGAGCAAATTTTCCACAAACATAACAAAAGTTGTTTGGGTGATTCACACAGCCTCTCTTATTCATGATCTAACGCAATGAACACAGTTAAAATAGAAATCACGCAGAGTGAGAGATACACATGCCACACGTAACTGCAGTGCAAACGACAATGCGAGTTACTAAGAACAAACTGACTCATTTGGCGCTTGCACGCAATACGTCGGCGCCATCTATTGCTAAACTAAATGATGATTTTTCTCCTCGTTTGTTTTATTGCTGTTATTTCTTTCATTTTGAATTAAGATCACTTTCCTTTTAGAAAATTTTATAATATAGCCTGTATCTAGCCGAAAGTATAGTTATAATCTCGCATATGCGCTTAATTCAAAATCAGCACCGTCAATTTAGTCTAAAACACATGTCCAGTGTATTCTATTAATGGTGCCGCTTTTCAGCTGCCATCTCTCAACTGCTTCTGCCATAATTATCCATGTTGCTCAACTCTACTTTACTTTCACTTTTACTTGTTGTTTTACTCATTTGACTGCGGTCATGATGGGGCACCGCGTTTAGTCGAGCAAATCGACCCCAGGACTTATTCTTTGGAAGCGTAGTAAGCAAGCTACTTACCACACAGCCACTATTCATCACCCTACTTTTTCTCTACCTGTTTATTTACTCCCCGTCCCTCTACAGTTTCTGTAATTCCCCACCTTCCTTATTTGAATATACGTCACTCTTTACACTCCGGCATTCTACTAATTAGGCAGCTCTTCACCATCCATCACATTACTCTTTCTGTTACTCTCTAGCTTCTATCTATCTACTACATCTACTATAGTACTGTTTTTATCACTCTTCAATCCCACCTCTCCACTGTTTCTCTCACTATTTACGGTCATATTTCAACCTCTCAAATATCACTCAACTGTCTCTTCCACACTTCACCCTCTTGGTCTTCCCACTCTTGAGGCAGCAGGAAATCCAGGATGTGACAACTAATCCCAAAATGCGAATATTAAATACCTTGGTGGCTTCTAGGGTCACGGTATTTCCTTATGCAACTATAATATACTATAAAATATAGTATATATAAATCAACATTGTGTTCTCTATAGAATGTGTTCTTCTATAGAATATCTGAAAAGATAACCTGAATAAATATTTGGGGTCTTCCATTTGTTAGTTCAGGTCATGCGAATAAAGTAGCGGAACAGCATCCGCCAATGATCCACTTTATTACTGCATGTGTGAGATGAAGAGTCTAGCAGAACCAGCTGCTTTATAGTCAGAAGCATTAGACAATGTAGCAATGTCCAACAGGAATGAAATAGAATATGCATGCGTTTACCACGTGTTGAAACCGCTTTGGTAGCGTTAGTTTGCAAAAATATACGTTGGTAGCATTGCAAGATCGCTCAGAGCTGTATCGTTCATATCTATTATTTTGAAGTTCACTAGCAGGACTTTTCGTTGTTGACAACAGCATGATAGACCAGTTTTCCTGTTGATGAGTACAGCAGACTGTTGCAATGGGTGCAGTTTGTCATGGAGGTAGAATTTGAGATGATCGGCCCTAGGTGATTAGGGATGGGCCCCGTCAAGGTTACTCTTTATGAAGTTGGCAAATCATTTCTCTGGTTACAGAATCTCCATATAAAGCGACACGGAGAAGTAGACATTCACCTATCCATGTACGAAAAGGAGTGTTTGTATTATGTGAAACTTTCCTAGGGCCATTCATTTTCTCACTGAATGGTGTAAGTGTAGAGCAAAAAAATCACGGACTGTGAGAGGCAGGTAATCCTCTTAGAGTGTTGGAATGGAATCAGTGTGTGTGCTTTGTTTCTTTTTCTTGTAACGTTGGAAGAGATATTATAAAGCGTAGATAGTTGATCTTCATGTTATGTGCATTGAATAGTTAACGGTATGGATGACTGGAAAATGTCATCTAATTAGGGACAGAAACCAGGCTATATTTGTGGAGACGTCTAGATTAAACGAAAGATTCAACGAGTTTGAGTTCTTCTTTCAAAATCTTATAGATTTTGGAAGTGTTGATGTCTTCCATATACGCTAACACCTTATCGTATCCAGTCCTCGCTTGTGCATTGTTATAATAGAAGGAGATGATTTTCAAACCATTTCTATTCGCTGATAAATTAGAGGTTATTCTGATAATGCCAGTGTGTAGGTTTTGAATTACAGCCCGGTGTAATGGGAATTTCTATCGCTGAAAATTGATTCCTCGTTCGGCTTTCCTACTTAGATTATCTATCAATCTATCTATCTATTTATTTCTATTCTTTCGATATACGCATATGTGTATATATGTGTATATGTGTGTGTATATGTGTAAACATGTATACCTGCATGTATGTATATCTACATATATGTATATATATATATATATATATATATATATATATATAATATATTATATATTAATATATATATATATGCATGCATACATACATACATACATACTTACATACATTCATACATGAATACACATACACACATGCATGAATGTATCTGTGTATGTATATGCAATACGGGGATTTCGACACAATGAAATGTCTTACTCAAGGACACAACGTACTGATTCTCCATGACTTGAAGCTACAAACTCTCAATGAATGTTCATAGATTGTGTGTTGAAGAATCAATAAAAGATGAATTGATTAATCATGCTATAAAACAATAGGATAGGCAATATAGGTAGATCCATATTTTCAAAGAATTGAAGATAGACATAGTTAAACCATTTAGCATTTAAACTGGCCATATCTGGCCAAAATAATCAACCTTTTCAGTGCTCAAACTTGCCAGATTCAGCCTCTCACACCTACCCTTCAATGTCATTCTAAAAGTAAGCAATCGTATCATTGAAATCACGATGTTACAAGATATAATGCAGGATTTATTAAAAACAGTGTGATTAAATAAGCGATACATTTGAGTAACCTGAATGCTAAATCGTTAAAGGAACTAACTAAAATATAACAAAATAAATAAGAAAAAAGAAAATGTATCTTGAAATGTATCTTTGTATCTTGAACGATAAAACAACAGAGGTGAGAAATCTGTTGGTATTTTGATGTTTATATAGGTTTGTATCAGCGCTTTGATTTTTCGATTTCGATTGAAACATGATTGCTCCCATCCTTCTATAATCATCCTGTACTATTTCTATTATGAATGTAACCGTCGCATCTACGTATGACAATATAACACTTTCTAATTTTGCCACTAGGCCAGTAGTTTTGAGGGGAAAGGGAGATCGACTACTTTACCCTCAGCGCTAAATTTGTACTTAGTTTATCGACTCCCAAAATGATGAAAGGTAAAGGCGACATCGACGGAATTTGAATTCTGCACCCAAAGAGCCGGACAAAGTGCCGCCAAGCATTTTGTCCAACACGCTAATGATTCTTCCACCACACTGCCTGTATTGTGATGAGAAGGGTAATTAGTTCGATTTCTCCTTCTTACTGTACTTAACTCTCAAATATATTTGAGGAAGATTGTGAGACACCGTGTTATATATATTTAGACACATGATTATGTAAGAAACAATGACTTTTATCTCGGGTTATATCTCCTTTAATTTACCTGATTCAGTAATATTTCTGCTTCCAAGCAAGGAAATGACCCTCTTCGATTCTGATCTCAGAATATATTGAGGTGTAATTATTTTTTTTCTTCTCATATTTTCATTGATATACTAGTTTGGAAATTTCTGATTACTTTTATACCTGTTCAAATACATTACTGTAATATTGTGTGCATAATTTTATGCTCTACTATTGATACCTTTAAGGAAATCCAGGAAGGATATTTGGGTAAATGCTGTTTAGTATTTAATTTAAGTTAACTAGTTTGAATCCTGCCTTTAAAATCTATTGATACTACGCCTCTATACTTCACTGCTACGTGCAATGTTAAAAAATTAAATTTAAGTATAGTTAAGGACAATCTAAATGGCAAGATACGTTACCTGAAAATCAACACGTTCTAAATTGAATTTCACAATACGACTGAGATCTTTTCTGTAGTCGCCACTTCCTCTATTGTCGACGACAGGCAAAATTGTTTAACTGAAATACTCAATAAGTATGTAAGCCAGAAATAGCTGTTAAATGTACTTCAAATTACACTCTACTCTCTACCCCGTGGAAAAGATATATTTAATAGTGTAGTCTTGCTTCCTCCTGAAAGGACGAGCTGATCAAAAGCCGGAATGACTTTGATCATAGATCTGGTCAACTGGAGTTGCTTTATGAGTAAACAACGATCACATAATCAATAACATTTATACAGATGTCCTTAAAGCTCACACACTTTTTCCCAAGTAGTTCAGTCGTTTGTTCGTAAATTCGCTGCTCTAGTATCCGAGACTTTTATCTAGGAGGTGGCAAAATCAGGAAACTTGTCTTCTTAAAAAATAATCCTTTAAAGAGACCTGACTACTCGGAATGCTTATATATACTTAGCTATGGAACGTTATCAAGAATGTTTCATAATTCTATATAACAAAGAGGCCTACTTCCCAGCGTTGACCTAAAACGGAAAAGGAACAAGTTGCTTGAAAGCTATTTCATTCATAGTGTCATAAATATTTGAGTTTCTTTTAAAATTTTTAAATGAAAAAGTTAATTGATACAAGTTCTTACACCTTATATGAATGGAGTGGTAGCCATGTACTTAGTGCTAAACATGAGCACGGGCTTGTGAACATTGATCTTTGAGGTCATCGAATATTACCAATATGACTCTAATATCTTCACCAGTACTATCTAATTATAAGACAACAGTACCAAGATGATAATCACTGAGAATAATTACACTTGAAAATTGATACAAAATTGCTTTTCACATTTACACGTACAAAGAATATTTATAGGTAATTAAGTATATAATTAGGTCAGAGAGATATGTTGTTTAATAATTAATTGTGGTAGATTTGATGCATTGGAAAGTATTTATTGGGGCTAATCTTCGGCATTTTAGGATATTTTCTGCCATGTGTTCCTTTGCATGGATATATATGAAATAGGTGTGAGTTCCGATAAAGTATTTTTCCCAGAAGATTTTTACTCTTTACATAGGAGGTGCAGCGATTTGCAAGTCTGGCCTATTTAAATTATTTAATATCGAAAGCATGATAAATATTTACAGATAAACATCTTAAACTTTTAAAAATGTTTAGGAACAAAGCACTGCTGTCAGGATGCGAAAAATCTATTCTGTGATTAACGAAAATACGATAAGACATCGACTCAGTTATTTACTGAAATCAAACGGAAATAAACATCCAAGTAAGCAAAAGAAGAATAACAGCCAACTTTACTTATGGAAACATAAAGTAACAATATCAACAATAACAAAGTCACAGTATTGGAATAATTAACATTTAATTTCTCAGGTCAATCCCCAAACCGTTATTATTTTTCATTCGAAAGTACTTTTAGTCTTTTATAGTTGGTCATTCTCCAAATCCTTAATTTAGCTGAAATCCGGTCGTTTACTAGTTGTTTCTAAGAGACACCGCTGCTCCATTAAGGATCTGACCAAATTCAGTTGCTGATTTGCAGGCTAACAATTGAGTTTTGGTGAGTTCAGTTACCATAGCGATTTTTAAAAAAACATGTATATGTAAATATGTATGTATTTGCATTCTTAAGACATCTAATTTCAAATATATAATACACACATATATATATATGTATATATATATATGTGTGTACATGTATATATGTATATATATATGTATATATAATATATATATATATATATATATATATATATATATATATCTATATATATATATATATCTTTATATATATATATATATATATATTGTATATGGGCGTGTGTGCTAAATTGTATAACGGTACATGCTTACATATATGTTGTATATATGTATATATATCTTTGTATGGGTGCTGCAACAGCAATGTAAGTACGAGAGTTTAGATTTCCGTGCGTAGATTTGTGGGATATAGTTACCTTAGTGGATAAACGGGAATAGACTGCTGTTCAATTAAATAAAGCAAAGATTGAGGTGGAGGTAGACAGAAAATTTTTTTTTTAGTATAGTTTATTTCTTGTTTTCGTTCGTTTTCGTGCGGTTTTCGAATGGTTTCGTCAGTTTTCGTTCGTTTTCCTTTAGTTTCGTTTGTCTTGCTTGATGAGATCTACTCGGACCTTATGAACGCACAGTTCCAGGACGATATTCTATTTCTTTTTTTTTCTTTTTTGAACAAGTCGGTTCTTGGCTGAAATACAAGTAAGGTGAGTAATTAATAGCCACAGGTACAAAATCCTTCACAAATCAATTATTTTTGTTTCTAATACCCAACAAAATCTGATAGTTTAATCAGATCAAGGGAATTTTTGTTCATGCACAACGTTTTCTTTCTGTTTAATTTTAAAATTTTGTTGGCTGAATGGTTTAGAAGCTAGCCTTGCAACTACATAATTTTGGGTTCAGTCCTACAGCGCATTCCAAATATTTTACATTTCTAAACACAACATTTATCCAGACATAATCATCTCTCATCCAACCAGGTGGTTTCAACATTGCTTAGTCATTGCTTAGGTAGAATAAATACTCCAACGTGTAACCAACTTCTTATTCACATTCAATCAATTTCCTTTACTACTATGACGTCATCTATATCTGACATATTTCCTAATAAGTAAAAATATCAGATCACAATTGTAGTGCCATGCCCCTGAAAGTTTTAGTGAAAGCAATGTTGTTACTCATGACAACCTTAAAGAGTTCGACTGCATGGGGCGACAACCTCCCACATAAGTTACTTATCTATGCGTTAAATCCCAATCTCAAACCTTGAGACAGATTTGTTTTCATTACACCGCTTAGTCACCACATATATCGTGAGGTTTCTCTCTGATCCACTTTTCATCTAGTGCTGTCAACCTGATGTTGTTTTCCCTTCCTCATACAAATTTTTTTCTTTCACACTCACCAATACATATAACGCTAACTTTTAATCATCGTAAATCATTTGCACTCATATGCCATCAACATGCAATCTGGTAAATTTCTATCAGATGTCTTGCCGGCACGGATGAAAATCCTGATAAAATCTTGTAATGTCTACACTGCAAGCTAACGCTTTCAAGATCATCACAACTCAAATACTGCTCATATCAATAGAAGTCTGGCAATACTACACTCTTCATATTCGTAAACAACAACTAGGTCATCCCTTTCTTGTTTCTCCACCTTTATCAAACAAGCTTTGCGTCAACTTGTAAACGTCACTGCCTTCGATTAAAAAAAAGGAGCAGTGATCTTACAAGCTAGAAGGTCACAATATCATATTTTTTATCCCTCATGATTATTTTTGACATGTGCAATTGGCTGCCAAACCAGTTATAAACAACCGTCTTTAAGTAAATATCTACTGAGATTCAGGTGTATATTTATATACGATTCTGCCACCTCACCGCCTTTATAATAATAAAGAATAATAATAATAATGTAGAAATTATAATGTATTATATATCATATAATATATAATATATTATATAATGTATTGTATATTAATATAATATAAAATATATATTATATATCATATAGATACGGTCTTGATATTTCTTCTCTATTTTCTTATTCGTTATCGGTCAACAAGCTTGAATCTGAGAACTATCTTTCTCTTTAATTTTATTTGCGTCATGTCGTAGATTATATAATCCTCTGGCATTCTTCTACTACTGCCTATAGTATTAAATTTTGGTCCTGTTCCAGTTTGCTAATATCCGCGAACGTATATTTAAATTTTTGTTTGCAGTATGCCCTTGAACAAAAATTAAAGGCTTGAACATGTCCGGGGTCAACTCATTCAGTTTGAATTTCTCACACTCTCTGTTAACCATTCCGGCATAAGTCACGAAATCATCTTTTTTCACCAAATCAAATATTGCCAGTGGGTATTGAACAGGGAACTGCATTCACTGAAAATTTTCGATAAAATATTAATTGCTTCACCGAAACAAATCCCACTTGGCTTCTCCAGCAGAATATAACTACTATATATTTCATATGTAACTTTCTTAAAATTCTGTTTTCTTGTTAAACAATTTTCCATAATTTTAGTTAGACCGTCGTAGTAACTGTCCTTGTAATGTTTCGTCATGTCCATTTACGTTTTAACCCATAACTTTCTTAAAAGTAGTTGTACATTTTTTTCTCGTAGTTGTACTTTTTTAACGCTCTTCTTTGAAGGTTTCTTTGTATCTACGAAAATATGCAGAGAAGGTAGCACCTTCTTCTAGGTTGTGTTTGAATTCTCCTGTTGAGTTTGCTGGCGTGTACGAACCTGAAGTATTGTCAGACTTCCTCAACATTAATCCCAGAAACTGATTTTCTTGTTGTTGCCGTTGCAAGTGCATCACGGAGTCCAATAAGTCTTCCATGTTAAAACGAATTTTTCTTTGGTTTCGTAACATCCCCGCCCCAATTTTTTTTCAACGTTCAACACAAGCTTCGAACAATGCGTCATCACTTTTGTATCCTTGTACTGGATATATAATATAACGAAGTGGGGGGAGCGGGGAGAGAATAAAGTGTTTACACGATGCACTACTATTACTATTACACGAAACCCAACGCTCTGTATCAAATTTCACAGTGAATTGCTTACCAACACGAACTCTAATTGTTCACACTTCTTTACAATAATGAGTCAGTCCGCCTTCTATTCACTTGAGGTGTGGTCGGAATCCTTCCACAACAATTATTATTATTATCATCATTATTATTATTAGTGCAAACATACGCGCGCACACCCACACACATAGACATATATTCATGTATTAGAAATAGTCTACGTAATAATGTTTTAATTTCATATTGGTAAAATGCCGCACATATGCGGACGATATTATCGATCACGAGTATATAAGTAATACTATTTTACCGATTCCACCCCAGATGAACACAATACAAATTCGAACTTAACCCATATTAAGCCACTGTCCTCGTTTGAGGACAGTTGTATTTGGTTCATTTACTGTAATAAAGGTTAACTGGATGCAAAATAGTGCTTGTTGTATTTATTTAACCATTGTATTTGCTATATTTACTGCCATAAAGGTTAACTGGACGCTTCCGTATGTTTGATATCCCTATTTATATATCTTCAAAATTTCGAAAGGGTTAATCTGGGTTAAAATGGGTTAAAATATTAATGGGCATGACTAAACACTACAAGGACAGAATCTGCAACGGTCTAACTAAAATTATGGACAATTGTTTAACAAGAAAATAGAATTCCATCAGCCAATCACCTTGTTTCAAGACTATCTCTGTTTGAAAGAAACTTGTCAGAGAAAAAAAAATGGAGAAAAAATAAAAACTCTTAGCATCCCGATAAGGATTTCATTTCTATTGCAAACGTAAGCTAAAGTAAGCAATTTTATCGAAGGTATAATTTAGTTCAGCTGATACTTTTATGGAGATTTTGAAATACTCATAAATGATATGCGTCTCCTCGCTCTGTTGTACTTACCAAATTAGAATAGTTTTTCTGAACTTATGATTGTTAGCCTTCTTGAATTAAATTTGTCTCTTACTGAAGTTTTGTTTCGTGACTTTGTAACTAGTCTTATTCCTAACATAGTACACTATGTAAACTGCACACAACCGGTATATGCGTACAATTCATTATCTACAAAATTATACTCCCTTGAAGCAGTCAACACTACCCAGATTTTGTTGAAGATTAGGCTTGTTTAAAATATTATGATGAACATCCATTATAGTTCAAACAAGAGTTGCATGTTAGTATACTGCAATATAAAGGAGTGACTAACTTTTGTTTTGGTCATTTGTGCGAGATAAAATGTGATAAAGATTTATGGAAATTAATTACAAATAACAATATATAACGAAATTTAGTGTCAGGGATTTACTATTTATTTACTGGTTCTGGAGAAATACGCGTGTCCACGGCTTTTGTAAGTCTCAGAAGCTGGTGTAGTTGATGTCATTAATGTTTTTGAACCATTGCAAGTCGATTATATCGAGAAAGATGAGAAGTATGGAGGAACTTCAGAAAGTCGACGTTCTGGAAAGGAAGTCTCAGTGAAAGTGGTTAGTGTGGGATTTAGGAGGTGGGGTGGAGGATACAACAAAAATTATGAAAGAAAGAAAAGCTAGTGGTGGGTGAGAGGGTGGAAGATATACTCAAATCAGAGACCGGGATCGAATGCTTCCAAGGGAGGAAACTCTGCTTAATTCTAATTCACTCAGAGACCAGGTGAAGCAGTAAAATGTACAACAGATTAAGTTTAGCACTCAAATAGGAAACAAAATACTTCTGGAGGGAAATACATCTCCGTTAGTGCAATTGTAATAATAGGTTGTGTGCTGTCTTGATGTTTTAAGGAAGAGAGTTGTATTTTAAGGACTGTATACCATGATAGAGAATAATGAGAATATTGAAACAGAGAAACAGAGAGTGTAGGTAGAAGATTATATATAAAAATAAAGAAATGTAAAAATAGGAGGCGAAGAAAGTAGTCAAAGTAGAAATATATTTTGATTGGATATTAGGCTAAAATTTACAGGAGCGAGATTCGTCTTTGAAATTGATTTCAAAATATTACCAGTACTTAAGTTTTATACTTAAAAGGGGTGAAAGGCAAATACTGTCGTAAGAGTCGAGAGCAAATTTAAGATACTAATTGATCCTGGCAAGAACTGGGCTGTTTTATAGTCTCTGAAATTCTTTGAATTCTAACTTACCTGTCAACAAAAGTCATATTTCTGAGTTTCCAATTCTTTTTCAGACGCTTCTTGGTAGGTGAATGTCACTGAATTATAGTAATTACCACTGGACACCATACGGACAACTGAGTGCCCACAGCCCAGCAAAACGCCAGGGTTATCTGTGAACAGAGAGAAGAAAAGCTGTGATTTATCTCTTGATTTAAAAACATAAGTGACCAAATAACATTTAGAAGTAATTTTTTCTTGGCTAACATAAGACAGAAGCAATTTTCTTGCAATTTTCTCATGAGAAATATATACTCTTTGCCTTAACTAAATTCCTATATTCCTTATCAGGAAGGAAATTTGGGGTAGAATTATTGGAACCCAATTCTGTATACCTAGGTATAAATGAAAATATTCCATGTCCCTTAATTTGTCACTGGGTAACTGTCAATGGTTTCCTCTTTTTGCATTAATAGTGAGTCAGTTTAGGAAATCTACCCCTGTCTGAACAATGACTGGAACTAGACATAATCAAAGTGATTAAGGAAATGAAGTGAATTAAGCAGGATTTCGACTACTTCAAAGAAAAGTATAGTGCTGAATGTAATCAAAGGTTTGGTTTTAATTTACATAATGTCTGATACTTTACAGGCTAACGACAGAAAATCATTTCTTCTATCATAATTGTAGATAAGAAATCGTTGTGATTGCAGGTATTGTTGCAAAAGAGAAGTAATTCGATTGTTCTAACCAGCTCTATACAAGCCCTTTTAGACGTTTGAAAAGTCTTACACCAGTTTCAACGTTAGAATAGAAGCATCCTCATTAGTCCACAAAAACGAACAATTAATTACTTTAAATGTGATGGCTAAATTTTTTCATCAGATAATACCATTGAAACTGTAGTTATGAAGTGAAGCACTAAATAGTGTGGAATTAAGTTCTCGGGGAATCAAATCGCTAAATTCATTTTCGATTCGTAAATGAAATTTCTACATTAATCTTTTATACCATTGTTAAAATCATAAATACCAGATACTTAATGTGATGTCTCATGTACCTAAAAGACGAATGTTTGAATTGTGTGTCACAGTAATATATTAATAAATTAAATACCATATCGCATGAATAACGCAAGCTTTCATATCACACACTTATCAGTCGATTATTCTAAAAGAATATAGGAAACTGGCATTAACAACTTAGAATTGATGTATGCTGTTGGCTTTACGGAATAGGAGGAATGCGTATGCACAAAATAATATTAAAGATATTCTCGCTTGTAAGCATTATGGTAAAGCACTGACTTCCAATCGGAGCCAAATTAAAGCATTAAATTCAAAAGAAAATACAGGAAGATCAGTTAATTATGATTTTATTCGGCATATTTCCCTCTCAGATTCACACGCTCATATGCCACGGTCTTTCAGTTTGTTTAAGCCCTGTAAAAAACTCGGAAGGCTGGGCTTCCAACTAGGCCTTTCACGATAACCTTAAACCTAGGAACTTTTTAGCAGGTAAAAATGTTAGCAGACAAAAATGTTTAGTAGATAAAAATGTTAATAGGACATCATGCTCGGAATGGTCAGTGGCAAGAGAGGAAGAGGCCGACCAAGAACCCGCTGGCTTGACACCATCAAGAGTGATACTGTAATGGACATAGCCAATCTGAAAAAAGCGGCCCAGGATAGAACTGACTGGAGGACACTGATCCAACGAGTGACCGAGAGTCGACTTCGACTGAGCGGATAGAGAGAGAGCACAATGAGCCCGAGCTTAAAATATAAACTAGACCTGAACTGAAATATGAAAATATTGAATCTTCTTGAACAACCGCATCTATAATATAACACTAACGACGATATTAGCGTTCTAAGCAGCATTAAGTATATTGTATCGCTTTACACCTCATCATTATATTCTTCTGCCAAGCTAGCAAACAAGATTTTGCTGGATCACTAGACTCTCTAGAAATAGTATCAAAACCGCCTCCATATCAAAACTTATTGTCTGAAATAGGATTAAATATATTACATAAAGTAATCCCTGAATAGGATATGCTAGAAAAGAAGACGAGATTTTCATGAGTAATGTACCGGTCGAAGATGGAAATTAGAAATACTTGCTCCATTAAATTTCTTAGCAAATATAATCATAGTACAATAACATCATCAACTAGAAAACAAATCAACAACATTAACGGTAACAAGATGCAAATTTGCTTTTATACTCACATCGATTGTAACGAGAAGTTCCGCAGATAGAAGTCGAAGTGTATTGCATAAACCTAGGATCAAGTCCGTCGCCCGTCTTTAACTGGAAGTAATCGTTACCGCCTCGTTTCATGCACTGAAATAAAGAATTTAATCTTTAACATGTGGCATTGCATAAACATTTGAAATTAAATTAGATTGCAGATGTCTTTACCTGCAAAATGTAATAAAGTAAAAGAAATGCAAATGTAAAGAGAAAAAGAAATCTATAAAAAAAATGAAGAATAAGAGGGAGTGGAGACGCTAAAGAGGCATGTTCTTTTGGTGTTTTAAATAACCATTATCTTTATCCTACCACTTTATGGATAGCATGTTTATGGTTAGCTTTGCAGAGACATTAAGAAATAAAAATGAACGGTCCTTCTTTAAATTAAAATGGCTGAAATGAAAATGTAAAGAAGTATTTCTTTACAAATTGTTTTTACGTACACGTACGCACGCACCACACTCACACACACACACACACACACGCATCACACGCATACGCGCATGCACACATACACACACACACACACGGTCTACATATAGTTAGGTAGATCTTTCTTGTTCTGTACTCCTGTTGCAAATCATTGGGCTACATTCTAGGGCGCAAATTCGATCTTATCGATCCCAGTCCTTATTTTAGTCAGATATCCAAATATCCAACGTTCTCTGTTTATTGAACAACTAGGTCACGTCTGGCATAACATGACGCGAATCAGCATCAAATTGCTCCCATGAATGTAACAAAAAAAAACGCATGTGAGCACAGAATACACAGAATACGGCTGCGAATATACAGTAGATACCTTGAAAATGCACAAGCTCATCAAATGCAAAAAAGCAACACAAATCGCTAAAGAGACTGCTAACAAATGCGAAGTTTTGCAAAACAACAACGAAGCCAACGGTTAAAAAGTGTGGACGCCCAAACTGTGGAACCTGCCCAACTTACTTGAAGGCTCGGATTTCCTTTTCAAGCAAGGACAGAGGTTCACAATTGAAACTAGTTTCACTTGTGCCTCTGAGAAACCTAAATTATGTAATAACCTGCTCGGGTTGCGGACACAACTAT
>NC_043006.1:56206331-56211331 GCF_006345805.1 Octopus sinensis
TGTATCTGAAGTCAATTCCAATAGAATTAAGTTTATGTCAAGTAACTCTAAGGTTCAAAATTCTATATACCAGTGTATAATCAGTACTCGTAATAAAGTACGATTTTACATTGGAAGCACATCGTTAGAGTTATCTAAAAGAATTTCTATCCATTACTCAACATTTAGGGATAGAAATAAACGGAATAGTACCGGACTCAGCAAACTGATTTGGAATTTAAAAGACCACAATGAACAATTTCATTTAGAATGGTTGATCCTCTCAATTTCAATACCATATGACAAAGGCAAGAAATTCTGTTTTCTCTGCAATTCTGAGCTATTTTTCATTATTTTTTCTAAAGATACACTAGTAAACACGGTTATAGAGCGAGCATACAGATGTAAGTATTGGCAAAAACATACATTTAGTGCATATAAGTAGTCTCTATCATTATATATAATTTAAACTTTAATTTCATTTATATTTAACATTCACTATTAATATCCCTACTCGTTCTGTTAGCTACTTATGACGTTATATCATATAACGTTTTTTTAAACAATATTAATAGCGTTCTGTCTATCGCTATACAAATCCATCATTTTTTGCTAAAATGTCGTATTGACGAGTTTCGTTTTTTTCACTTTCCCGAGAGAAATTGCATTGTTTATACCATTTATTCTTTTGAATAGTATCAGTGGAATTTTCGAAACATGTGTCGAAAGTAAAAATATTTGTTTACACCTACGTTAACTCCATTTTTTATTCATATATATATATATATATATATATATATATATATATATCTATATATATATATATATATATATATATATATTATATATATATATATATGTATGTATTTATATATATGTTTATATGTATATATATATATGTGATATATATATATATATTATATATATATATATGTAGATATATATACATGTACATATATGTGCATATGTATATATGTATATATATATATATATTTGTATTTATATATGTATGTATATATATATGTGGCTACACCAAGCACAAAGAAGGAACCTTGCCCACCACTATGCAAGACCACCACAGTCAACAGACACGGGATGACCTCCCCTAACGCCTGCACAGCCGTCACCCCAATACTGTTACTAAATATTGGGGGCCTGTTGCATCAAAATAAAAACAAAATTTCTTTCCTGAAAATCTTACTGCATGCAATCAAGCCCTATGCATAGCACTCGTGGAAACTCATCTCAGCCCTGATATAGATGACGCAGAAGTACACGTACCAAACTATGCTATACTGCGAACAAGGGAAAGGAGCCATTGTGGAGTTGCTGTATACATCCGGGATGACCTCACACCCCAGGTTTTACTGACACTCAAATTCGGTATGACACTTTAATTGTATACATAAAACAACATAATATAGTCATATGCAATACATATTGTCCACCAGATGCTCCAAACCACATAGGCATGTTTGAAGATTGCCTCACAAAAATTAAAGAAATCCTCATGAATCTGGAACACCACGTGACCATATTTCTTATGGGTGATTTCAACTTTCCCAACGTCAAATGACCCGAAGGTCTCATACTCTCAGGAATGAATTATTGTAAGCAAGTACAGGTAGAGTCTCTGCTCAACCTCACCAATGCCTTATTCATGGAGCAAGCTGTACTCAAACCAGCTAGAGCAAATAACATTCTGGATCTCTGCTTCACGAACAATATGGACATCATTCATGATGGGATAGTGACACCGACATTAGTCTCGGATCACAACATAATAAAGCTGTCTATGTTTGGGCCGAAATTAACCAGAGACATACAGCCTAAAGGAAGCACCCGAAATCTCTCCAATCTGAACTTCTACAAAGCAGATTGGAAATCGATCCAAAAAGAGATCCTCAGAAAGGACTCGCCGAAATGTCTCTCCACACCTGACATTGACATGAAGCCGTATGCCAGAAATATGTCCCAGAGCACAAGGCCAAAACAAATAGGAGCAAGATTCCAAGAGAGAGGAAGATCTTCATGAGACGACGGACGAAGGTTGCAAATCGACTCAACCAACATCCCAAAAGTAGCGAACCGTCCCGCCTAAAATCAACACAAGTGGAGATCGAAAAAAGGCTGCAACAATCCTATGTGAGGGAGAAAGCAGACAAAGAAGCCTGGGTTATAAAAACATTAAGTCAAACCTTAAGGCCTTCTTTCATTACGCGAAAGAAACAGCCTCAGTGCACTACAAGACAGGACCCCTTCTCCAAAAGGTTGGCTCCCTCACAGACAGTCCAACTAAGATCAGTGAGATACTGAATGACCAGTTCAAAAGAATGACCAGTTCAACTACCCCGTTGGAACACAGACAAGTGAACGAACCAGTGGACTTCTTTGCCGCCTCACCTATAACCAGCGAGGCAGTTACAATAGAATATATTGACATTAGCGAAGAAGATGTACAACTAGCCATAAATGAAGTGGACACAAACTCAACTGCTGGTCCTGATGGTTTCCTAGCAATCCTCCTCAAAGCGTGTAAGCATGCTCTGGCAAAACCCCTCAAGATTCTCTTCCAGAGTTTTCTTACAAATGGCAAACTGCCAAACAAGCTGAAGGAGAGAATAATATACCCAATACATAAAGGGGGAATTAGAGCAGATGCCAAAAACTATAGGCCTATCTCCCTGACTTCACACATCAGCAAAGTCATGGAACGGATAGTCAGAGGTAAACTAATCGCATTCCTTGAAAAAAATAACTTGCTAAGTGGTACCCAACAACATGGCTTTCGACCAGGTAGGAGCTGCCTGACCCAGCTCTTACAACGTTATGACTGGGTGCTGAAACAGTTACTCAACAAATCAAATGTGGATGAAATATACCTTGATTTTTCAAAAGCTTTTGACAAGGTGGATCGTGGTATGATATGCCACAAACTGCGTGATCTCGGCATAGCTGGAAAACTTGGAGTGTGGTTACATGACTTCCTGAAAGATAGGATTCAGGCAGTAGTGGCTACTGGAGCCACCTCTATCAACACACAAATAGTGAGCGGTGTTCCACATATATATATATAATATATATATATATATATATATATATATATATATATATATATATATATATATATATATATATATATATATATATATATAATATATATATATGCGTATTTATGTGTGTATTTGTTTCTGTGCTTAAGATCCCCAACCCAATCGCTTAGAAACCAATGTTTGTGTGTTTATATCTCCGTAACATAGAGGTTCGGCAAAATACACACACACACACATATATATTATATATATGTATATGTATATATATGTATGTATGTATGTATGTGCTATATATATGTGTATATATATTCACATACATGTATATTCTTTATTTGTTTAATCAACGTACTCTCTCTCTCTCTCTCTATATATATATATATATATATATATATATATATATATATATGTATATATACATATATATATATGCATATACATACATATACATATATATGTATATATATACATATATATATGCATATACATACATATACATATATATGTAACAATCTTTTTGAAGAAAGACTTTCTTGTCTAACATCTTTAGTACATATGATATTTATATTGCTGCTCACAATATCTCGTCTACTTGCAATAAGCCAACTAAAATATTTGGAGAAGGATCCAATTTTATTGAACAGATAAAGAAGAAAATGAAAGTAGGTCGACCATTGTTGGATTTAAATAAAAGCGTATTTATATTATATACGTTTATATATATAACTAAGTTCATTTTTACGTAGATAAGAAGCTTCGATCAATTGTATCCAAGTGATCGTATTACGACGGGGATCTCGGTTTACTTGCTAAGGTGCTATTCAACAAACACGAAAATAGACGTATTTGTATAGCTTACGTCTCTCATTTCAAATGCTTTTCAAACTGATAAGTTTCTGGGACATACTGAATTCAGTGCAAGGGTACTTGATCTTATGTAATAGGCAAGTGCAGTGTGAGAATAATTAATAGTAATCATGTGTGCTATTTTTTCCTAATGAATTGACCTGTCTATCACAAGTTTTCAATATCAAAATAACCGACCGTGTATTAAGCAGCTTGCTTCCCATCCACATGGCTCCGGGTTCAGTTTCAGGGCGTGGAAACTTGGTCAAATGTCTTTTACTACAGCCTCGGGCCAATCAAAGCCCTCTGAGTGGATTTCAGAAAAGGAAAATCAAGGAAGCCTGCCGTATATAATATATATATATATATATATATATATATATAAATGCCTCACACTAGGAGGGACAAAGTCATTACTACCAAAATTATTACTAATAGTATAATTAGTATAATTTTGGTAGTAATGACTTTGTCCTCCTAGTTGAGGCATTATGTGTAATAATGCCCTCTATACAATTAGATATAATAATTTGTTCAAAAGAAAAAAATTATTTCGAATTCTTTTCTTTTATGAGGTTTCGCTAGCTACCGATAATTCTTGTTAAGATCCCTTATTAAGAGATTATCCTTAATGTTAAACTTATTATAATATATATATATAATATATATATATATATATATAATATAATATTTAAAAAAAGGAGATGTCGAACACGAGTGGTGATATATAAAAACGGAATGAAGAAAATGCTGACAAATAATTGAAGTAATTAAGTAATTTAATTAGGTGAAAGTTCTTTTTACCGGTTGCGCATTTGTTATGCTTATCAAAATATATGTTTTGATAAGCATAACAAATGCGCAACCGTAAAAAGAACTTTCACCTATATAAATTACTAAATACTTCAATTATTTGTCAGCATTTTCTTCATTTCCTTTTTTATATATATATATATACATATACATATGTGTGTGTGTGTGCCTTAGTGTATGTGTTTGTTTCGTACCACCACTTGACAACCAGTGTTGATGTATTTACGGCTATGTAACATAACGGTTTGACAAAAGGGGTGATATAATAAGTACCAGGTTTAAACAAAATAAGTCTTGTGGGGCGATTTGTTC
>NC_043006.1:56218831-56231331 GCF_006345805.1 Octopus sinensis
AAATATACGCCCGAAAATATATATTGCAACATTATGGCTAAATCCAGGATGTATCCATATTGTTTCAATCCCCATATATAGCTGGCAAAAGTTGTAACATTACGCCTTTCCTGAACTCTAAAAGAAAATCTATAACTATCCAGTCTAGTCGTAATGTGGCCCTCCACTGCCCCTACGTATTTCTATATATGCAAACGTCATGCTAGCGCGGTCTGACAATATTTATAAGACAAATTTGCACTCTTGAGGGAAGGAGCCGAAAACCTCGCTTTTGCATCTTATAGGTGGCCGGGTTAAGATATTCTTTTTCTCAGTTAAGTAGAGTTTGCATATCCTACTGCTGTTAAAGTAATACCTACACTTATATATATTCCACTTTATGTCGTAGGCCTAAGAACTCGTGGCGTAGATCAATACAAAAGGAACTAGTGGAAGGAGGGCATTCATGGCAGAGTATAAATACAGAAGCGAAACATTATGCGACATGGGATTCAATTATAAGTGGCCTATACTCCGCGTTGGATGGTTAAAGGCAGAAAAAAAAGAAAAAAGGAAACAAAAGAAAAAAGAAAAAAAAGAAGAAAAAAGAAAAAGAAAAAATGCAGTGTTTTCATTTCGTCTGTCTTTACGTTCTGAGTTCAAATTCCGCTTTTCGGGGTCGATAAATTAAGTACCGGTTGCGTACTAGGGTCGATCTAATCGACTGACCCCCTCCTCCCAAATTCCGGGCCTTGTGTTGGTGTAGAAAAGAATATACAGTGTTTTCTTTCAATGTCCATGTATACTTCGCCAGGGATGTGGTATTTAGTATTTCTTGGATATTAAACGAGGATTTGTTGTTTAACCGATCTCTGAATAGGCCTCCTGTCACGCTCACATATTTATACACATCTCTCGCTCCATTAGAATCTAAGAGATGCAAAATATCACATCTCTGGTGAAGCATACATGGACATTGGATGAGAACATTGCACATTATGACATCAAGTGGAATATACTCGATAAGTGTAAACAAGACTTTAGCTGCAGTAGGATGTGTTACTTCTGCTTAACTGAGAAAAGGAACTCCCCAATCCAGCCATCTATAAGCTGTAAAAGTGAAGTCTTCTGTTCCTTCCCTCAGTAGAGAAAAATGTGCCTTATACTCATAATCGAATGCAAGAGTATCACCCTAAAGCAGTTCATGTTTGAAGCTCCGACGAAGCTATAAGCTGATACTCAAGCAGTCAAGTATGAGTTCATTGTAACTTACCGCAGAAATAGCTATGAGCTGAAGATGTTCATAGCGTAATTGTTTATTCTGTTATCATACCAATTTCTTATATATATACATACATACATACAAACAAACACACACGCACATACATTAGGACCACTGAGGATTATAGGTGCACTGGGATATGTAACATACTGCCAAAATTAGGCTTCCCAAAGCCAGAAAAAGGAAAGCTGATTCGAAGACTACAGATCCAATCCACCACTGGAACTGTAAAAATCTGTAAAACTTTCTAGAAGTTTATCATTTAAATATATATGAGCATGTCTAGATATGCAAGTATATAGTATATGCATGGGAAGACATACATAAAACAAAGCATACAAATCTGCACGTATACATACATACATACATACATACATACATACATACATACATACATACATACATAATACATACATACATACATACATACATACATACATACATACATACATACATACATACATACATACATACATACATACAAACAAACAAAAATACCCTGTTGCTGATGCTGAAATTCCAATAAAAGAGCCTTGGATTTTGGTTAGAAATTACCTCTTTTCTATTGGCTAGAAATCTTGAAATAAAACTGAATAATGACGTACATACATGCATGCGTACGTACGCATGCACGTACATACATACTTACATAGATCTGAATATACGTGTATATATATTTTCTTAAACATAAATAAGTAAATCGGTACTTACGCAATGAGTTCTTGATGAATTTTACCCGTAAGGTGAAACCCTGTCCTTTTATTGGGACATAAAAGTTAATAAGAGCTGCGTTCTGTGATGCAATGAACTTGCGTCTTGGCCTATTGATTCCACAATATCTTTCATCGTGTAGATTCCTGGGTAGATCGTTAGGACTGGGGAAGAATTGGTTGTTCAGCTCCCATCCATCAATGATCTAAAGAAAGACAAAAGTAATAATTTTACTCATATTTTTGTATGCACGGAAATATTTATCGAATGTTCTCAAAGTACAGATTTGTTCAGTGATGTAAAATTTCACTAAGCAACTGACATTGTCGCTTACGACAACGAGTATTCCAGCTGATCCGATCAACGGAACGGCCTGTCCGTGAAAATAACGTGAAAGTGGCCAGCACTCCACGGACACGCTTACCATTAACGTAGTTCTCAGGGAGATTCGGTGTGACACAGAATGTGACGAAGTTGGCCATTTGAAATACAAGTAGTGCACGTTCAACTGTGTGGACTGGAGCAATGTGAAATAAAATGTCTTGTTGAAGGACGTAACTCATCACTGGTATTTGAACTCACGTCCTTACGTTCACGAGCTAAATACAGTAACAACTAAGTCACGCGCCTTCATGTCATTATACTTATTCGGGATGGTTAAAACCTTCTATTTATACATCATTCAGAAGAAATCTCGTTTAAAAATAGGTCGTATGACACCTTGTAACACTCCTAGAAACTACTTGTTTTGTTATTTTTATTGTTGCTGTTTGGATATGAAGAGGTTATAGTGGTGGTGGTTGTAAGGCGGCGAGCTGGCAGACACGTTTGCGCGCCGGGCGGAATGCTTAGCGGTATTTCGTCTGTCGTTACGTTCTGAGTTCAAATTCCACCGAGGTCGACTTTGCCTTTCATCCTTTCGGGGTTGTTAAGTAAAAGTACCAGTTTCGCACTGGGGTTGATCTAATCGACTTAATCCCTTTGTTTTTCCTCTCTATGTTTAGCCCCTTGTGGGCAATAAAGAAATATATAGTGGTGGTGGTTGTGTTATTTAGCCCCAGGTCAGCAAGAAAATCTTTTCGTAACATCTATTTAGGACCAGTGAAAATTAAACTTGCCAGTCGAATCATCCTTCTCAGATCATACAAACTACTGATATTTCATATATTTAAGAAGCAAAATTATTTCCTTTTTGAGAAAAATTAAATGATCACTCTAAGGTTTCCATATGTTATTTATTGGGAAACAGGTCGTAATGGGATTCACAATATATTTCCACGTGGATATAAAACTTTTAGTCCAAGTGGAAAAATATAACGCTTTTTCAATTATTTTGTCTATTTGTTTGATTTCTAAAATTAGTATAATCCTAATGCAATAAAATTTGAAACAGAAAGCTGATTCCGTAATTTACAAAAATGCTGCTGGTATCTTTACCACAACTTCAAAGCTGCAATATTTAACACAGAACATTACTATCATTTATGAAATAATCGGAAAGTAGGTGTGACTAATTTAACATTGAAACTAAACTAAAATGCAAGACCCAATATATGAACGAAACTACTTTTTCAGGGAACAGATAATTTGTGAAATGTTCACATCATAATGTGTAAATTGAAACAGAAGTTATTTGACCGATAATGGCGAATGTGAAATACCTAACAATAGATTCATAAGTTTCCTTATTGCTTTAGCATTGCAAGTGGTATAAAAGGATATTTTCTATTGTGCTGCTCTATGTTGCATTTTAAAGCTATACCAATTAAACTATTTTTTAAAAATATCTGAAAATATTTGTACAAAGTCAAGAAAGACGTTATGAATTAATGATTCAATTCCTCAGGAATTTATTTGTTATCATTCATTATCAAGTCAACAATAAACAGCACCCAGGAGTGAAACTACGAAAACTTAAGCTTGTCAGCAATTAAATCTAAGTCTTTGATCCGAATCAAGACAAAATCGAATGTCCATGGTTTTGTGTTCAATTACCGCCGAAGACGGCTTTGACTTTCACGTTTTTCGATGCTGATAAAATAAACATCTGTTGAGCAGTATGGGTCCAATATTGCTTTTACGAGAGTAACGTGTAAAAGGAGGATGTTATTAATAATATAGAAATGATATTGATTAAAGCTGTTACATGTATCCATCTGTATAAAATCAGACTTATATGTACACATATAAATATGTTCACACGCACACACACTCACGCACTCACACACACACACACACATCATCTATTACTTGTTTCAGTCATTAGACTGCGGCCATGCTGGGGGACCACCCTGAAGAATTTTTAGTTGAATGTATCGAGCCCAGTACTTATGTTATCAATCATTTTTGCCGAACTGCTAGGTTATGGGGACATAAACAAACCAGCATTGTTTGTCAAGCCTTGGTGGAAGGGGGGACAAATACACACACGCGCACACACACATATATATATAATATATATATATATATATATATATATATATAATATATATATTATATATATATATACATACACGACGGGCTTCGGTCCGAGGCTATAGACGAAGACACCTGCTCAAGGTGTTACGCAGTGAGACTGAACCCAGAACAATGTGGTTGGTAAGCAAGCTTCTTACCACGAACACACAAATACATATCTATAAAAGTTTGAACATTCATCTGCACATATATATCACATCACCTGGTGACCTCAGTGTGAGTCCCCAGGTCACCAAAAGCAATATAGAAATGAGCATGACTTATTAAAGCAACATGTGATCTAGCTCTGAAATCACACCGTTGGGAATGGTGGTTTGCGGGAAGACTTCTCTTCTGTTGGTCCCTTTTCCTGTTTTCCTATAACTGCTCAAAATATATGCATATTGTTGGTGTATTTACACCCCCGTAACTTAGCACTTCAGCAAAAGTGACCGATAGAATATGTACTAGACTTGCAAAGAATAAGTCCTGGGGGCGAATTCTTCGACTAAAAGCGGTGCTTTAGCATGGTCGCAGTCAAATGACTGAAACAAATAAAAGAACAAAAGAATACAAGAGTATATATATATATATATATATATATATATATACTAAGCAATATAGGATGCTTGCTACAGGAGACTGGTAACCATTACAATTTGTAGCGGCGAAAGGTCTGGACGTTTTTTCTGAGGCTGACCAAAGAATTTTTATTTTAGATATAAGTGATGTACTCAAGTGTAGTTATGTTTTTAGCTTGTGCTTTTTCCATGATCATACGTGAGTATTTTATTTATATCCCATCGAAAGTTCTACTGAAGAAGGAATATATCTTTTTTATAAGATTAAGTCCGAAATTGATTCAATATAGAGATAACGAAATTTAAATTTTCTAAAGGTTAGTTGCCCGTTTTCAGTTTCAATTTTCCTGTAACAAGCGGATTATAAGTGGATAAAACAGTGTATTTGGCTTTAGAATAACCCTCTTAGCCCTTAATTATATGATGTATATTGCAAACGTAACGGTTTTTTTAAATATACTGCCCACGCTTCCTGATGAATTCCTTTGCTGTAGAGTAAGGGACTTCATCCTATATTGCTTAGTAGTAAACTCGATGCTTGCTACAGGAGGACTGGTAACCATTACAATTTGTAGCGGCGAAAGGTCTGGACGTTGTTTTCTGAGGCTGACCAAAGAATTTTTATTTTTAGATATAGTGACTGTACTCAAGTGTAGTTATGTTTTTAGCTTGTGCTTTTTCCATGATCATACGTGAGTATTTTATTTATATCCATCGAAAGTTCTACTGAAGAAGGAATATATCTTTTTTATAAGATTAAGTCCGAAATTGATTCAATATAGAGATAACGAAATTTAAATTTTCTAAAGGTTAGTTGCCCGTTTTCAGTTTCAATTTTCCTGTAACAAGCGGATTATAAGTGGATAAAACAGTGTATTTGGCTTTAGAATAACCTCTTTAGCCCTTAATTATATGATGTATATTGCAACCGTAACGGTTTTTTTTAATTATACTGCCCACGCTTCCTGATGAATTCCTTTGCTGTAGAGTAAGGGACTTCATCCTATATTGCTTAGTAGTAAACTCGATGCTTGCTACAGGAGGACTGGTAACCATTACAATTTGTAGCGGCGAAAGGTCTGGACGTTGTTTTCTGAGGCTGACCAAAGATTTTTATTTTTAGATATAAGTGATGTACTCAAGTGTAGTTATGTTTTTAGCTTGTGCTTTTTCCATGATCATACGTGAGTATTTTATTTATATCCCATCGAAAGTTCTACTGAAGAAGGAATATATCTTTTTTATAAGATTAAGTCCGAAATTGATTCAATATAGAGATAACGAAATTTAAATTTTCTAAAGGTTAGTTGCCCGTTTTCAGTTTCAATTTTCCTGTAACAAGCGGATTATAAGTGGATAAAACAGTGTATTTGGCTTTAGAATAACCCTCTTTAGCCCTTAATTATATGATGTATATTGCAACCGTAACGGTTTTTTTAAATATACTGCCACGCTTCCTGATGAATTCCTTTGCTGTAGAGTAAGGGACTTCATCCTATATTGCTTAGTAGTAAACTCGATGCTTGCTACAGGAGGACTGGTAACCATTACAATTTGTAGCGGCGAAAGGTCTGGACGTTGTTTTCTGGCTGACCAAAGAATTTTTTATTTTAGATATAAGTGATGTACTCAAGTGTAGTTATGTTTTTAGCTTGTGCTTTTTCCATGATCATACGTGAGTATTTTATTTATATCCCATCGAAAGTTCTACTGAAGAAGGAATATATCTTTTTTATAAGATTAAGTCCGAAATTGATTCAATATAGAGATAACGAAATTTAAATTTTCTAAAGGTTAGTTGCCCGTTTTCAGTTTCAATTTTCCTGTAACAAGCGGATTATAAGGGATTTTAAAACAGTGTATTTGGCTTTAGAATAACCTCTTTAGCCCTTAATTATATGATATATATATATATATATATATATATATATAGTGAGCGGTGTTCCACAAGGCACTGTTTTGGGACCACTACTGTTCATAATGGCCCTCTCAGACATGCCCTCAGCTACGCAGAGAGCCACGATCACAAGTTATGCAGATGATACAAAAGTTTCACAGGCAATACAGAACCCCGAAGACACTATGCACCTGCAATGTGAGCTGGACAAAATATACAAGCGGGCTGAAAAGAATAGCATGCAGTTCAATGCTGAAAAGTTTCAAGCTTTATGCTATCAGCATGCAAAGCTAAATGCAACACCCAATAAATGCACTAGACCTGGAGGGATTGCAATCCCAGAGGCACAATCAGTGCGAGACCTGGGTATTTACATGAGTGATGATGCAACATTCATGTGCATTTTGCTAAATTGGCAATGAAATGTAGGCGGCTGACCGAATGGATTCTTAGAACCTTTAGAACAAGAGACCAGGAAACCATGATTGTCTTCTGGAGGACACTTGTCCTAAGCCACTTTCCTTATTGCTCTCAGATATGGTCACCATCCAGTGTCAAGTTAATCACAGAACTTGAGGCGATCCAACGAAGCTACACGATGAAGATAGCCTCTGTGCAGCATATAAGCTACTGGGAAAGACTCAAGAGATTAAGACTCTATTCCTTAGAGCGTAGGCGAGAAAGATATGCCATAATATACATCTGGAAGATCCTAGAAGGACTTGTCCCAAACTTTGGCATCGAGAGTTACACAAATACTAGAACTGGGCGCCACTGCATAGTGCCAGGGACTCCAAATTTGCCATCAAGATGTAGGACAAGATACTGTGATAGCCTGGGCTTCAGAGGCCCACAGCTCTTCAATATCCTCCCGAAGAACCTGAGAGACCTGCATGGGGTGGATGCAGATGTTTTAAAATAAAACTGGATCTCTTCTTGTCAGGTGTCCCAGATGAACCAACTTCACAGCAGGAGGTGCAGATGAGGGCAGCTGCATCGAACTCTCTCATGCACCAAATGGCAATTGCTAAAAAACATTCGTGAAGTAAAATCATGTAGCAACACCAAATAGCGGTGCCCCCGCATGGCCACAGCTCGTGAGCTGAAACTAGATAAAATAAAAATAAAATAAAATAAAATAAATAAATAAAAATAAATATCAGTTACTGAATGGAGTATGGGAAATCCGGGCTACATATGTTTCATAGTGAGTGGAACCTCAGAAGTGGCAAAAAGTATATACCACCGGCTACTCTTCAGGCCAAGGATATCTTGATTTGATTAAACGCTACATTGTCGCAAGGAGGTACATATATAAGCATATATTTTCGCATGAGGTACTGTCTTTCATGTTTTTCAGGGGCATGGAGCATAGTTTAATTTCATCACCTGTTTCTTGAGTCTTTTGTAGAGTCTATTTTGTTGCCAGCTTTCCAGTTAAGCCCGCGTTCTAAGCATATTTTCTTTAGATTTTCAGTGATGGATGTCCTAAAAAGTTATGATTGCTACTATGCCTTTTTTCACTGAGCAATATAAAATATTCTTCAACACTGATAACTTAATTTGTATATAAAATGCAGCTTATGGCGAATGAATATTTCTTGTATATGTATTTAAACGTAACAACGCAGCAGTATCAGTGCATGTATTTAGTTCAATGCTGGTATGACAAGAACTCCAAACTTGGTATATGTGTATACGAAATAAAGATCGTTATCTTTTCTCTATAATTCAGAACCAACATGCCTGTGTTCAATAAATAATTGCTTTTCTCATCAGATGCTGTATAATTCTATTTATAAGGGAAACCATAATCCGGACAAAAGTCTCCAAGCTATATGGTGTATGCTTATTAATGTTGCTATGGAACATGTATACTTGTCATTTAACGGAATGACAAAGCGATTGATTTGTGTAGGGGAATATAGATATGATGAGAGTGTTCCTTTTCATCTCCTTTATGTTGGTAACTTTATTTTCTTTTAGCGTTTCTTGGTGTGCAACTTCAAATTACTTTTGGTTCCATTGAAAGAAACTTTTTATTTGCTTGACCATATATATTTATATTTCTCAATTTATCTTTATATCTTGCTCCACCTTAATTCCCCATCGTTCACACACAAACACACACAAAACACACACACAACACACACATATATATATGTATATATATATATATAATTATATATATATATATGTATATATATATATATATATATGTAGGTGTGTATATATCTATGTATGCATATGTATTCATGAATATATGTATGTATATATGGATATATATATATATATATATTAATCTATCTATCTATTTTCTATCCATCCATCTATCTACCTAATAAATAAATAAATAATAATATATATACTTTATATATACATATATATATATATATATATATATATATATATATTACTTATATATATATATATATATACATACATACACACACACATTATATATATATGTATATACATACATATATTTATATATATTTATATATTACACACACATATGTATATATATATATACTTGTATGTGTGTGTGTGTGTGTGTGTGTATGTGTGTGTGTGTGTGTGTGTGTGTGTTTGAATGCGTGTTATTAAATTTACTGGGCGGTTCAGAACCTCGCAGCGAGTAGAGTTTTCATCCCAGTAGGGAACTTTAGAACCGACTAAACAATGAGGAAACTAAAGAAACTACAAATAAATCGGTGGTAAGGTAGGAGGTTCTGCAATTGTGGCCGCTGGTGGGAGTTAGCTTATTTTAAGCTTAATATTGTTTTGTTAGACATATTTATTAATTTTTGTGTACGTAATTTCCCGTAGAGAATATGAGCGTTTCATTGTCCTGTATAGTTATAGTTTTATTTAAGTATGTGCCTGTTTGCGTATGCTTGTTTATAGACGAGGTCGGTTTGCGGTGAACAGTGAACAAACTATATAAAGAACTATCTTAGAAACGAAGTTTAAAAGAATTTCTTTGTAGCGGTGTCAGTGTTCCTGAATGTGTATATGCGTCTGCTTGTAGGTGAGCATGTGGGTGAATGTGGTGTGTGTGTGTGTGTGTGTGTATGCGTGTGTGTGTGTGTGTGTGTGTGTGTGTGTGTGTGTGTGTGTGTGTGCGTGTGCGTTTGTGTGTGTGTGTGCGTGCTTCAGGGATAGGGAATTAAAAATTGGAAAAGAAATGGAAATTGAATAGATAAAAAGAATATTAGGAAAGATATATTTGTCTATGAAGTCACATGTCAGTTAGCAGTAGAACTTATTGCTAGTAGAGCGTGGGTGTATTTTAATGAAGTTGTGGGCGTTTGGGGTGCATAATCTCTGTAGAATATTTGAAACTGGAGTAGTTTTCAAAGGCCAATGTATGTGGTGTGTATTTGGGCTACGTAGATGGAACTAATGAGATGTATTTCTTGTAGAAGGCTGCAAATTTTAGTTTTGATAATTGATTGGTGTACGAGATGGGGAGATAATGGACGGGTAAAAGACTGGGAGATCTTATGCATGTAAGCGATGGTCTCTGTAGTATTACTACACGGCAGTTTTTAAATACTACTTAGTGTGCGCGTACTACAAAAGCGTCGTAACACTGCGGTATTCGTCCGGAGAAAACTCCTCTATAGGAGTTTAATACACAAACGCATCGAGACACCGTTGGCTGACAGCAATTGTTCCGCACCGGTCGTGGAACTGCTGTATCACGTGAATTCGGCATATTTTGCGCCTCATTATCACTGCTAGCTGAATCTTCTCTCCACCGATATATTGAAAAACAGTGAGCATCCAGTCAACGGTGTTGCTCATAGCAAGCAAGCCGGGATATTAGCGATAGAGGCAGTATTGTCTTAAATCCAACTTAATGTGGCTGGATGCAATATAAGAATACTGCAATACTGCGATATTCCTTTTGAATAACTTCTATGTATAGAAGATTAATGCATAAAAGCATAAATTTCTCCCGCACCGGTCATAGAACTGTTGTATCACGTGTTTTTGGTGTGTTTTGTGCCACACTATATTAAGTAGTATTTAGAGACTGTCATTATAGGAAGTGGTTTTATATTTGAAAGTATGCAAATACTGAACAGTGTATTTGTTGCGGTGGTTATATGTTTATAGTTCTATATTTAAGAGATAGTTAGTTCTATATTTAAGAGATGAGGAATTATGTACATTATTTACATTATTATTCAGGTCACTGGAATCGAACTCGGAATCTTGGGGTTAGTAGCCCGCGCTCTTAACCATTATGCCATATGCCCGTGGGCAATTATGGAGTAAACCTTAGGGCTTATAAATATAATATTTTTCTATCCTCTCTTAATACCAGTTCTCATATGCTGCTCATATCTGCACGCGGTTTGCTTAGGAGGTTGTTGTGTCCAAGCATATGTGCTACTTCTTTTAGTTTTCGTATACATATATGTATGTATGTACCTATGTATGTATGTATACTTACACTAATGAATACATACATGCATGTATACATGAGTATTTGTTGGTATACACGTTGTATACAAGCCTTTTTACATACTCTTTCCCGCCCAGCCGTCTATATCAGATATTATACCTGCCTTATCATTTTTCCTGTAATTCCCACTTTTTATAGACTTTGTGCTTTTCCTCTTACTTGTACCTGTTTTATTTTCCTCGCCTATTACAACGTATTATTTACTGATGTTGCCATTTTTTTCACTTTCCACGCGTGCCTCTCACCTTAACTACATTCCCATCCACTCATCTCCATTCAAACCTAGCCAAACACCTGCATCCCACATTATTCAGAAACCCACACCACATTCTCACCCGGTCCCTGCCACTTTGATATTATTTATAGCTCTATTCGAGTTACACCGATGAAAAATAATCATATCACGTTCTCTCGAATTTCTAATTTATTATGTCGTACACAAATTTCAACTCTCTCTGTTAAAAATTGCTTTGGTCCAATGGTATAACGTCTGTCATCGTTACTGACAGGGTGGGTTTAAGTTCCACGGCGAACCCTCAACTTATTCTATCAAATGGTTTGCTTTTTCTTTACCCAATATTTGTACGCTATTATTTAATGCTTTATCTTCTTTGCATTCTACTGATAAAAGCGAATTATTTTACGTTCTCTCGAAGTTTCTAAATTCTTATGACGTACACAACATACACACACACATACATATATATGCTTAACAAACGTAATTTACATAGGGGCACATGGTGTGCTATATTTCTCTGTGCATAACAAGTCGAAATGTTTATTCAGTCAAATTATTCCTAATGGCACTGTTTCAATTATTTTATACCGAGATGATTTATGAGGAAAAACATTTTAGATTCCATATTTCAGTTTTGTTTCTTATATCCAAAAATGCATTGTTTGGTTCATCATTGTTTAATTAAGAAATTACGATGAAATTTGGATCGCTAATTTCAGGCAAAATTGCGCAAAAACTTGAAGGCGCCCACGCTGATTTTTATCTTTCCCTCTGTTGGCTTGTGGACTCCTCGTCGCTTAGCTATTTATGCTGATGGAATAAAACCGCTCCAAATTGTAGTGTAATGACAGATTGATATTAAACGGCTTCAAAGTCAA